>NW_026112078.1:30000-42500 GCF_024679095.1 Eriocheir sinensis
GTAGTAGTAGTAGTAGTAGTAATAGCAGTGTGTGGTTGTGTGTGTGTGTGTGTTTGTGTTAACGGCCACTTTGAATGTCGTTAAGCCCAGGGTGTGGCGTCATGAGACATCCGGGTATCATGAGACATCCCATATCCTGAAGACATACCCGAATTTCGACAAGGTACCGTGTCTTTTGTCGTCTGCTTGTCGGAATCTGTCCCAGCCAAGTTTATTTATTTTATTATGAAAGCAAATGATGACGTGTGTGTGTGCGTGTGTGTGTGTGTGTGTAACGAGGATATCACCCGTCACTCTTCCTCTTCTTCTTGTGACCTAATAACAAGCCTTCCATCGTTATTTAATTAAGTAGTTTCATATAATTATCAAACTGTAAAGCTTTAATATATTTTTAACTATTTTTTTAGCCAGTAAAGACACCAGAGCTCTGTATATTTCAGTGACTATATAAAGATTTTACTTAAGTGCTGAATGTGGACTAGAAATTGGAAATGTTCTTATATTAACGGAATTATTAGCATTCTTAAATAACTTCCAATTTATGTATGATGTTTTGGTTTTATGTATATTTGTGGTCAATAAATATCTATCTATATATCTGTCAGTGTGTGTGTGTGTGTGTGTGTGTGTGTGTGTGTGTGTGATAGATAGAGAGAGAGAGAGAGTACTGATTGCGATCTCTCTCTCCTTTATTATTGGACCCAATGGTCGTTATATCAGTCTGTATAATAATAATATTAATACTAATATTAATAATAATAATGATGATGATGATGCTGATAATAAAATGAGTTAGTAATAATATTTTTTTTTAATTACTTACTACTACTACTACTACTACTACAGGTACTCCAAGAAGGTCGCTCAGTACAGCAGGTTGTTGAATCACCTTTGAATGAGAAAAAGAAGAGAAAAGAGAAGAGGAGAGGAGGAGGAGGAGGAGAAGGAGGAGTAGGAGGAGAATGAGAAAAAATGAATAATTGATATGAATGACCTCCCCAAGCTCTCTCACCTAATATCCTTAAGAAAAAAATGAATAATTGATATGAATGACCTCCCAAGCTTGGCCACCTAATATCCTTCAGAAGAGGAGAGGTGGATTTACATAGATTTACACACACAATCACACACACACACACACACACAGACACATTAATCAGAAGACTCCAAAACGTTGTATTTCTACTCTACTAGTAGTTGATAGAGAGAATCTGCCACACACACACAAACCCCTACATTTTTTTACCTTAGATATATAGACTAAATCATCTTCCTTTTTTTCTCGTAATAATTATAATTCCTCTTTTCTAAACTAACCAGCATTAATTAAATACGTCATTTTCAATACTTTCCATCATTTTCTCTCTTTTTAATCTTACGAATTCATCTTCACTTTTCTCGTAATAATAATAATAATAATTCCTCCTTTCTAAACTAACCACCATTAATTAAATATATACGTCATTTTCAACACTTTCACTCATTTTCTCACTTTTTCCAGCACGAACACTTCTCTACAACGGCTTATGATCATACGATTTTTTCTAGCAATAATAATAATAATAATAATAATAATAATAATAATAATAATAATAATAATAATAATAATAGTATTAGTAGTAGTAGTAGTAGTAGTAGTAGTAGTAGTAATAATAATAATAATAATAATAATAATAATAATAATAATAATAATAATGGTAATAATAATAATAATAATAGTAATAATAATAGTATTAGTATTAGTAGTAGTAGACGTAGTAGTAGTAGTAGTAGTAGTAATAATAATAATAATAATAATAATAATAATAATAATAATAATAATAATAATAATAATAATAGTAATAATAATAGTATTAGTATTAGTAGTAGTAGACGTAGTAGTAGTAGTAGTAATAATAATAATAATAATAATAATAATAATAATAATAATAATAATAATAATAATAATAATAATAGTAATAATAATAGTATTAGTATTAGTAGTAGTAGACGTAGTAGTAGTAGTAGTAGTAGTAGTAGTAGTAGTAGTAGTAATAATAATAATAATAATAATAATAATAATAATAATAATAATAATAATAATAATAATAATAATAATAGTAATAATAATAATAGTAATAGCAGTATAGCAGTAGTAGTAGTAGTAGTAGTAGTAGTAGTAGTAGTAGTAGTAATAATAATAATAATAATAATAATAATAATAATAATAATAATAATAGAACTTACCTCACTTCCTCCCTTGACATTCTTATTTCAAACCGTATCCAAGCTTTTCCAGGCACTAGGAATGGCACTACAAGACCACTGGCGCCATATTCCCCTCTCAATGGCACTGTGGCACTTAGGGAACACGTAATTCCCTCTAAAACTTTAAAATATATCATTGCAACTCTCCCCCCCCGCCATTTTTCCCCTTCTCTCATTTTGTCCTATTTATCACATTATCCGAGCTTTCCAGGACCTAGGATTGGCACTGTAACATCACTGGCACCTTCATCTTCCCTTGATGGCACTGTGGCACTCGGGAACACGTAACATGCCCAAAAACACGAAAAAAAACGTTGGCACTTCTGTGAACTCCCCTCTTTCACCCGCCGCCATGTTCCCTCCCCTTCACTTTATCTCCGTTTTTTTACCTTATTTAGGGCCTCCCAAGGTCTATATATGGCACCCACGTAATCTCTGGCCCTTTTTATCCTTCCTGTGGCACTGTGGTTTGCTGGCACCGTGTACTTAGCGCAAAATAAGTAAAAATGATTGAGTTTTGCGCGGCGTCACACTACCACCGGGCCAAGTCAGCTGTGATTTTCGCGGGAGACTGACTCGTCTTCTTCTTCTTCTTCTTCTTCTTCTTTTTCTGAGGTGTTTTTATTTATTTTATCTTCTTGTTCTTCATCTACTTGTTTTCATCGTTGTTTTCCATGTTTATTTTCTTTTTTTCTCTTTTTTTATCTTTTTCTGTTCTCATAAACCTTTTTTCCTCTCTCTCTCTCTCTCTCTTGTGCGTTACTGTATACCTGTGATTGTCTGATATGTAATTCTATGTAATTCTCTCTCTCTCTCTCTGTGCGTTACTGTCTCCCTGTGATTGTCTGATATTTATTTCTACGTAATTCTATGTAATTCTATGTAATTCTCTCTCTCTCTAGACATGGGGGAACTAATATATTTTAACTCTGTGGGATCTCTCTCTCTCTCTCTAGACATGGGGGAACTAATATATTTTGACTGTGATCTCTCTCTCTCTCTCTCTCTCTCTCTCTCTCTCTCTCTCTCTCTCTCTCTCTCTCTCTCTCTCTCTCTAAAAAATAAACACGTACCAGATCTATTAAAAATTGAGGAGGAAAACGTAGAGAGAGTAAGCCAGTATAAGTATCTGGGTTTTATGATCGATGACCAGTTAAAGGGCAGTGTTAATGCAGATATGGTGCCAAGGAAATCCAACCAAAGATTACACTTTGTACGTATTTTGAGCAATCTACGTGTGGATAAAGTGATAATTAGCCTATTTTATAAATCAACATTAGAATCAGTTTTAAACTTTTCAATCACTGCCTGGTATGGAAAGCTTACCTGTAACCTACACATGTATTAATAGTTGTATAATCACACTCTGTCCTGCCTGGGGGTTGGGATGGCATGTTCCTCCCTTCTCCCTTGTTGTTTACCTGCAACGATAAACTATCAATCAAGATAAAAACAAGCTAGGAAGGATTGTTAAAAATGCAGGAAAATTAGGTGCATAGACCATATCACTAGATAATCTTTATCAGACAGGTACGATGAAACAAGTAGACGGGATTATGAAAGATATAACTCATCCGCTACATAATTGCTATACATATCTAAGATCTGGTGGAAGGTTAGCTCTGGCCATGCAGCGTACTGACGGGTACAGAAAGTCATTTGTACCTGAAAGCATTGTTCTCTTTAACCACCCATCATCACTATAACTTTTAGGTGTAAGTAGTCATAATAACTGTATATGATAGTTTGTGATAAAGGTAGAAATAACTTATTACTGCATGTATACAATTTTTATATGAATAGCCCAAGTAACGTTTTTAGTAATGTTTTTAAATGCTTTTTTTGCTTCATTGATTTTATTTATTTTTAATGTACAAATAACTACTAGGGAGCTCTTAAGCCAAAATGAATTTCATTTTGTATACAAAATTTAATGTATCACAATTTGACGAATAAAGTATCTATCTATCTATCTATCTATCTATCTATCTATTTGCACCTAGTGGTCATCAAGGTATCGTACTCGACGCCTTGAACTGTATCAGCATTGCTCTAAATACCGATTCCGGCCCTCCAATGACGGGATTTATCTTTTTATTACCCTTACGATCCTAAAAAAATAATTACTCATAGCTTCATGGCGCCAGGGAAGCATAAATAATTTTTTTGTTAAAGAAAGTGTCGTACGCTGGACATGACTACGTGTTTACAAATACTTATATGACCCTAATAAGCCATTAACACACCCGCCATTAGGTCACGGCAGGGATATAAGTGCCTCCTCTTGCAGGCGTTTTTGAGCGATAATTTGCACTAGCTATCGTCAAGTTGCCTTAGGATTTTGATTTTTTACGCCATTGTTACGATAGCTACAGTATTGTGCTTAGTCTCATTTTAAAGAGCGTCTATTTTTACGTATTTTGGTGTGTAGGAATTAGTCATTACGGGCCGAGTTTTATAGTTATCAAAGTATATATTCACTTAACTTCGCTCACTTGTCCCAGCCATAACGGAAAATTGTACCCCAAAGACTCAAAATTCACCTTGTTTAGGCCTCAGAAGCTCCCTCAGCCCCCTAAAAGCGTCTAATAAGTAATAACTAATAAATATCCTCCATTATAACCTATCTGGGGGTCATAGGGACATTAAAAAGACATAATTATTTAACGTAAACACATGCGCAGGGCGATGCTCACCTATTTCAAGACCAAAAAGATTCAATAAGACATTAAATTCTAGCTATTTACGCATATTTACAAGCTAGTGGGCCTCACAGAAGGTTCAATAACTATCCCCATATATAATTACCCCCATACAGGCCTTACAATAGGTCTAAAAAAGTAATTATGGGGCTAAATAATGTAATTCCCTAGCTGGCATACGACCCCAAGGCCTAACTCTATGTACGTTTACCTAATAATTAACACGTCTAGAGGCTTCTAATGACTATTTTTCGTCTCTAATTATTTTCTTTGTAATGTTTGAACGTTTATTAGGCGTTTGAAGACGTCTGAAAAAAAAGGGGTGAGAAATAGGCGTTTAGGTAACTGTCCACAGACAACATGGCGGGGCACTGGTCGAGGTAGGAAAAAAAAGTGCTCTCGTATTTTTCTTATTTTCTCCTATTCTAAGGACTCTAGACGCCTACTGTGCCTACGTAAAGTTAGCTAGAAGATTAATTCACCCTTCCAAGTGGCTCAAGTGGAATGTAGTCACGTCAAACACCGTAAAAATTGATATATAAAAAGGAGCCATTTTGAGTTTGAAGTGGTCTGAGTAATGGCTCAAAAAAATGTTCTTGTATATTCCCTATTTTCTCCTATTCTAGGGCCTCTAGACGCCTACTGGGCCCACGAAAAGTTAGCTAGAAGATTAATTCACCCTTCCAAGTGGCTAAAGTGGAATGTAGTTAAGTAGAAGACTTCCCTCTCCGGCATATGACCACAGCTGTTGTGTCCCGTCTCCTGGGGTCTGTTCCCTTCTCTTATAGTTCCTTCCCCTTCTGTCTGTCTCCGGCATATGACCACAGATGTTGTGTCCCGTCTCCTGGGGTCTGTTCCCTTCTCTTATAGTTCCTTCCCCTTCTGTCTCTCTCCGGCATATGACCACAGATGTTTTGTCCCGTCTCCTGGGGTCTGTTCCCTTCTCCTATAGTTCCTTCCCCTTCTGTCTGTCTCCGGCATATGACCACAGATGTTGTGTCCCGTCTCCTGGGGTCTGTTTCCTTCTCTTATAATTCCTTCCCCTTCTGTCTGTCTCCGGCATATGACCACAGATGTTGTGTCCCGTCTCCTGGGGTCTGTTCCCTTCTCCTATAATTCCTTCCCCTTCTGTCTCTCTCAGGCATATGACCGCAGATGGTGTGTCCCGTCTCCTGGGGTCTGTTCCCTTCTCCTATAATTCCTTCCCCTTCTGTCTGTCTCCGGCATATGACCACAGATGTTGTGTCCCGTCTCCTGGGGTCTGTTCCCTTCTCTTATAATTCCTTCCCCTTCTGTCTCTCTCCGGCATATGACCACAGATGTTGTGTCCCGTCTCCTGGGGTCTGTTTCCTTCTCGTATAATTCCTTCCCCTTCTGTCTCTCTCAGGCATCTGACCACAGATGTTGTGGCCCGTCTCCAGGGGTCTGTTTCCTTCTCTTATAATTCCTTCCCCTTCTGTCTCTCTCCGGCATATGACCACAGATGTTGTGTCCCGTCTCCTGGGGTCTGTTTCCTTCTCTTATAATTCCTTCCCCTTCTGTCTGTCTCCGGCATATGACCACAGATGTTGTGTCCCGTCTCCTGGGGTCTGTTCCCTTCTCCTATAATTCCTTCCCCTTCTGTCTGTCTCCGGCATATGACCACAGATGTTGTGTCCCGTCTCCTGGGGTCTGTTCCCTTCTCTTATAATTCCTTCCCCTCCTGTCTCTCTCCGGCATATGACCACAGATGTTGTGTCCCGTCTCCTGGGGTCTGTTCCCTTCTATAGTTCCTTCCCCTTCTGTCTCTCTCCGGCATATGACCACAGATGTTGTGTCCCGTCTCCTGGGGTCTGTTTCCTTCTCTTATAATTCCTTCCCCTCCTGTCTCTCTCCGGCATATGACCACAGATGTTGTGTCCCGTCTCCTGGGGTCTGTTCCCTTCTCCTATAATTCCTTCCCCTCCTGTCTCTCTCTGGCATGTGACCACAGATGTTGCGCCGGCTAAACAAAACTTTCCAACTGTTCCTTCTATAATTCCTTCCTCCTGTCTCTCTCTGGCATGTGACCACAGATGTTGCGCTGACTAAACCAAACTTTCCAACTGTTCCTTCTCCTATAATTCCTTCCCTCCTGTCTCTCTCTGGCATGTGACCACAGATGTTGCGCCGACTAAACAAAACTTTCCAACTGTTCCTTCTCCTATAATTCCTTCCCTCTCTCTCTCTCCAGCATATGACCACAGATGTTGCGCCCACTAAACTAAACAAACTTTCCAACTGTTCCCTTCTCCTATTCCTTCCCTCCTGTCTCTCTCTCTCAGCACTTCATGGACAGCGATGTTAGGTGGGGTTAGATACACAGGGAGCTTAGGCAAGGAGATGCTTTGTACAGGCTACCGGCCTCTTGCAGACTCCTGCGTTCTTATGTTCTTATGTTCTTATGACCACAGATGTTGCACTGCCCACTAAACCAAACTTTCCAACTCTTTTCCCTCCTCCTCTTCCTTATCTCTCTTCCTCTTCCTCTTCCTCCTCCTCCTCCCTTCCTTCCTCTTCCTCTTCCTGTAGTATGTTGATTTGCCTGCATAAATCTTGCTATCTGTATACTGTAAGACCTGATTGTAAGATTTGGTTTGGCATGTTGCTAAATAGTCTGATGTCCTTCCTCTGTACCACATCTTCTCCCTCACTATCTTTGGGTGGAGTCCTATCCTCTCTCTCTCTCTCTCTCTCTCTCTCTCTCTCTCTCTCTCTCTCTCTCTCTCTCTCTCTCTCTCTCTCTCTCTCTCTCTCTCTCTCTCTCTCTCTCTCTCTCTCTCTCTCTCTCTCTCTCTCTCTCTTTTTTATTTACTTAGCATGATTACATAAAGTGGTACATGACAACTAAAAGTTACCAGTAAGGTTCCGAATAACTATCTGTAGTTGTGTTACAAGATAATGGACAGTACAGTGTTTAAGTTAGTGGTGTACATTAGACAATAGCCAGGTGTTCACTTCTTTTTTAAAAATGTGGAGTGTAGTGGATGTGTGAATGTGAGTGTGTCTTGTCAGGCAGTTCCAGAGTCTAGTATATCGGGGCACGAATGAGCGGAGGAAAGTCTCCGTTCTGGCGAAGGGCACGGTGAGCTGGTGTTCCCTCGACAGAGCGACCCTGGTGGCGTGGGGGTGTGGTGTTGCCCACTTTTGCCGGAGAGTTGAGGTGCGGGAGCAGCCTGCATGTGTACCTTGTAGATGGTACACAGGCCAGCCACGTCTCGCCTCTGCTGAAGAGGATGTAGTGGAGTGGGTTGCTGCTGGTTTGGGGCGGCCCTTTGAGAGATGAGCCGTTGGGCGCGGTTTTGTACCTTGTCGAGAAGACCCAGGTATGATTGAGGGCAGGATGACCATGTCAGGGGGGCGTATTCCATGAGGGAGCGAACCTGGGCAGCATAAAGGTTCGACACTCCCTTCGCATCAAGGAGGTGGGAGACACGCCTGACACAGTTCAGCCATCCTGCTGCCTTGGATGCAGTCTTCCTGACGTGGCTGGTGAAGGACAGGCTGTTGTTTGCCTCCACGCCGAGGACAGTGATAGACTGTTGCAAGGGCGGCACCTTCCCTTGTAGGATTATGGGGGGAGTGGGGATGGCTGGGGGGCAGCGTCGCCTTGAGACCAGCATGACCTGTGTCTTGTCGTGTGCCAGGTCAACCTGCCAACGATGTCCCCACGATGAGACGGTCTGTAAAACCTGGTTGATAAGGGCGACGGGTGCACAGTGATCTGTACCGTCGCAAGGGAATGTGAGGGTACAGTCATCCGCGTAGGTGTTTGCTTCAGGTATGAGGTGGAGAAGATCATTGAAATACACATTCCACAAAAATGGTCCAAGGACACTACCCTGTGGGACGCCAGCATTTATAGGATACTCCCCTGAGGTGTGACCGTTCACCATTACACTGAGCGATCTGTCCTCGAGGTAGTTGTGAAGGAGATGGAGGAGCCTGCCACTAACACCCACGCTCTGGAGTTTGGAGATGAGTCCGGAGTGCCACACACACTCTCGTTCTCTCTCGTTCTCTCTCTCTCTCTCTCTCTCTCTCTCTCTCTCTCTCTCTCTCTCTCTCTCTCTCTCTCTCTCTCTCTCTCTCTCTCTCTCTCTCTCTCTCTCTCTCTCTCTCTCTCTCTCTCTCTCTACCCTGGTGGTAGTGTGCCCCTTCCTCTGTACCATGACCCAACGAAAACACATATTTGACAAGGCTTTCCTAGGAGTTTTAGGCATTTCCAGGGGTAGTTTAATGACCCTGATGGTAGTGTGACCCTTCCTCTGTACCATGACCCTAAGAAAACATATATTTGATAAGGCTTTCATAGAAGTTGTGGGCATTTCCAGGGGTAGTTTAATGACCCTGATGGTAGTGTGACCCTTCCTCTGTACCGTGAACCTAAAAACATATATTTGACAAGGCTTTCATAGGAGTTGTGGGCATTTCCTGGGATAGTTGAATGACCCTGGTGGTAGTGTGACCCTTCCTCTGTACCTTGATGGTACAGAAGCACTCATTAGAACCAAATTGATCTCTTTTTTTAGCCTTTGCAAGTAGTTAATGTTAGAGTTGGAAGCATCTGACAATCCCATATCTTCTTACAGGCCAACCAGTGCAGAGGAGGAGGAGGAGGAGAGGAAGAAGAAGAGGAGGATGTGAGTTCTATACATAAAGGCAGATCAATATATAGAAGCTTATGGAGTAGAGGAAATATGTCATTCTATGTTCTTACTTTACTGTTTTAAATCAACAACAAAATCACATGATAAAACCTAAAACAATAATAATAATAATGTAGAGTATTGAAAATACAGATAAAGCACTCAAACTAAAAGCAAACTAAACAGGAAACTAAATAAATTAGGTGGTTGGTCCACTCAGTCTGGAGCAAGCTTTCAGTAATTGGTCAGTTGTAACCCTATGTTGGTCGTACTTTTTCTAACCTTGCACCTTGCATAGAACGATATTTCCATCGCTGATAGCATGACAGCTTGCCGTCCTGGACCAGCCACACCTGAATATGTACGTTCTTGGCTTCTTTGCACAGCAGGGATATAGAGAGGAATGTGTGCTTTGCCTGCACTAACAGACTAGCGGGTATATGGTCACAGGTCCCACGCAGCTTGAGCCATTCTTTCAATTATCGTAAATTACCAGTGTTTCTCTGGGGCTTATAACAATTACACTTCAATACAATAAGTGACACTATTGTTGATAAATATGAATTTATATTTTCTCTCGTTTACCAATAAATAAAACAATGAGAATGATCAGCTACATTTTTATTAAGTGTAGTTGTTGCAAGTCTCAGAGAAACACAGGTAATTTACGATAATTGAAAAAAATTAGCTCAAGCTGCGTAGGCTGTGACCCTATCGCAGGTGACACCTGCTAAGAATGAATAAAAAACATCCATACAAACTCCCGTTCATACCCGCGCACGCACCCAAGGGGGATGGAGTGGCTTGGGTCGAACGTGGGGCAGGCCGGAGTGACTTGTTTCCCACTTTGGCTTCCCACATCAGCTATTTCTAAAGGTCAAAGATTGGGTCAGTCGGGTTCTAATGAGTGTTTCTTTAGGTTCATGGTACAGAAGAAGGGTCAAACTGCCACCAGGGTCATAAAGCTACTGTGGGAAATTCCCAAAACTCCTACATAAGCCTTGTCAAATAGGTGAATTTGGACAACAAAATGTTTAGTAATACTGCCCAAGGGTCTTCAGGCCACTCCTGAGCCAGCTTGGAGACAGTTTGGGATACTTTTTGCTTGTCTGTGGCCTTGTCACCACAGCTACCACTAACTACTTGCCTCACACTCACAAAACACACAAACTGGAGTTCAAATTCACCGCAGAGATGCAAAACAAACTCCCTGCTCCAAGAGAAACGAGGATGAACGGGAAGCTGATTATGCTTGGTTTTATTCTTTTCTTTTAGTCTTTTCACAAGTTTTTTGTCTTTAGTTTCTTCTGGTGCCAGTCACCAATACATTGGCAAATGTATTTCCTCAGTCTCTGTTTTCAGAATATATTTTTTTTAGTGCCAAAGGCAGTATTGATATTATTATATTTACATCCCCTGTTTGCCGCAGCCAGCTGTTCTACGATGGCCATCAGAACTTCGCACAGGAGCTGGCCGTCATTGTGGACCAAGAAGCCACGGCCGTCTCCCCTTCAGACCGGCTCATGAACATAATCACCATTGGACTGCAGCACGAACATGGTATAGTGGCTTGTGATTATCAAGTCTAGCACTGATGCATTAGGGAGCCAAATACTGCAAGATAACATAGCAGAGAGAGAGAGAGAGAATGTGTGTTTGAGTTTCTTCATGTAAAATAAATGTTTGAAAGGATACATTTTATTGAGGCTTATGCATATGTATGATATATCACTCTAAACTACTCCATTATGCAAGCACTTATACTAATTGAACATAGATTAGATTAGCTCTAATAAATAAGTCTGTGCACTATAATGGTATCTAAACATCATACTAAAGTATCCCCAAACTATCGAGTCCATCCTGGCGGTGCCCCGAGACGGGGTTTTCCCTTTTGCGGCGATGCCAAGTCTACTACCAGCAATTAAAGGCTTAGTACGGAAGTGGGAAATTTTGTCCTCTCTCTCTCTCTCTCTCTCTCTCTCTCTCTCTCTCTCTCTCTCTCTCTCTCTCTCTCTCTCTCTCTCTCTCTCTCTCTCTCTCTCTCTCTCTCTCTCTCTCTCTCTCTCTCTCTCTCTCTCTCTCTCTCTCTCTCTCTCTCTCTCTCTCTCTCTCTCTCTCTCTCTCTCTCTCTCTCTCTCTCTCTCTCTCTCTCTCTCTCTCTCTCTCTCTCTCTCTCTCTCTCTCTCTCTCTCTCTCTCTCTCTCTCTCTCTCTCTCTCTCTCTCTCTCTCTCTCTCTCTCTCTCTCTCTCTCTCTCTCTCTCTCTCTCTCTCTCTCTCTCTCTCTCTCTCTCTCTCTCTCTCTCTCTCTCTCTCTCTCTCTCTCTCTCTCTCTCTCTCTCTCTCTCTCTCTCTCTCTCTCTCTCTCTCTCTCTCTCTCTCTCTCTCTCTCTCTCTCTCTCTCTCTCTCTCTCTCTCTCTCTCTCTCTCTCTCTCTCTCTCTCTCTCTCTCTCTCTCTCTCTCTCTCCTTTAATTTTTCTGTTTCTCCCACCCTTTTCCTCATTACTTCCTCCTCCTCATTCAGACATGCATTCCTTTCTTGTTACATGTTTTTTTCTCCTCTCCCTTCACACACTTACACACACACACACACACACACACACACACACACACACACACACACACACACACACACACACACACACACAGATACATGCATACATACATACATAAATAGACAAAAGTGATTCAAACCATACAAATTAAGAGTATTCTCTCTCTCTCTCTCTCTCTCTCTCTCTCTCTCTCTCTCTCTCTCTCTCTCTCTCTCTCTCTCTCTCTCTCTCTCTCTCTCTCTCTCTCTCTCTCCATTTTTTAATTTTTTTTTTACATTTGACTCTTTTTCCACACCACCCGAGAGGTAAGAGTTAAGGTGCGTTTTT
>NW_026112078.1:47500-97500 GCF_024679095.1 Eriocheir sinensis
AAATAATTTATTACTCTCCATGTGTTTCATAATGTTTTCCCTCACGATGGTTTCCATAACCTTACTTAATACACTAGTAAGACTCACAGGTCTGTAATTGCTTGGATCACTCTTATCCCCTTTCTTAAATATTGCTGTAATATTAGCAGTTTTCCACTCCCAGGGAACTTGACGCATTTTCATGGAATTTGTGAAGATAATCCATAATGGTTCCACAAGCACGTCAGCAACCTCCAATATAACCCTAGGGTGTAGTCCATCTGGTCCGGGGGATTTATTTCTCTTTAACTTTTTCAATGTTTTTAGTACATCATTCCTTGATATCTCCATAGTTGACAACTGTGGGGTTTGTCTCACTTCCAATTCTGGCACTGCTCCTGGTGGTTCAATTGTAAATACTGATGAAAAAAATTCTCCCAACTCATCGGCTTTCTCCTTGTCACTTTCTGTCTTTTATTTTGGTCACCTCCTTATATAATTCTGTAATCCCAGATACTGTCTTTGTCTTGGAGTTAACATACTTCCAGAAAATTTTTGGATTGTGTTTTACATTTTGTGCTATTGTTTGTTCCTTCAATTTAACGCCTTTCCTTGTTTCTTTCCTAACCTGATTATTTAAATGTCTGTACTCACTTAAAACTCTCTGATATTCCTCATTTCCACTGTTATTTCTTTCTGACAATTTCTTCAATCTTTCCCATAGCCTTTGCTTTTTCTTAATCTTCGCCCTAAGTTTTCTGTTCATGGGTAAATCACTGTTTACGTTTTTCCTTGTTTCCCTTTCTTTAAACACTCTGCATGGTATGCATTCTCTGATAACTTCTTGCATTTTAGTTGTAAATCTATTCCACATGTCATCTATACTTCCAGTATTCAAGTATACTTTCCAGTCTATACTTAGCTTCTCCTTCATTCTTAAGTAATTTCCCCTTTCATATAAGTACACATTCTTCTTTGTCTTCCTTATCTGTGGTTCTATATCACAATGAAAAATTATACTACTATGGTCACTTTTGCCGAGTGGGCTGGTTACCTCAATCTCCTCTACTCTCAGGTCATCATCAGTAAACACAAGGTCAAGCACATTCCCTTTGTCGTTTCCTCTACATCTTGTTATGTCTTTTACATGTTGCACTAAGAAACAATCTCTTATTCTTTCTATAAAACTGTGACTATACTGATCTCCATTTGATACTGTGCAAGTTGTCCAGTTTATATTAGGCAAGTTAAAATCCCCTATAACTATTTTATGATTCGTTCGTTGGTCAGCAATTTCTTGTAACAGATCCAATAATCTATTATCGTTCACACTGGTGCTGTTTGGACTCCTGTATACAGCCGTGAGCAATATGTCCTCTTTACCTTTTATATTAATTTTTATATATTCACAAAAATCACCACCCTTCTCAATACTGTAGCACACCCCATGCCTCACATATAACAGCAAACCTCTCCCACAGCTTTCTTCGGATATATTTTCCCCTGACACCTCATATCCCTCAATGTTGAACTCCACAATACTCCTTTCATATCTATAGTTCTTTGGCTTCACCTCAAGTATTACTATCACATGGGGTTTCACTTCCATATCTTCTATTCTTTCCTCAAGTTCATTCACTTTGTCTCTTATAAATGAATCAACATTACTAAACATCACACATATTTTATTTTGACACTTCATCTTTTCCCCATTCTGCCTCAAGTTTGCTGGATATTTCCTTCTTACTTTCTCCTCACACACAACAGGTACCTTTTCCATGGCTTTCCTCTCACCACATAAAAATTTCCAGTGTCCTTCTCCTCATCACTCTTTTCTTTGGCCTGTTTCCTTAGTTCTTTCTCTCTCTCACGTTCCTCCCTTGTCATATCATGGTACACTACCACATTCCTGAATAAAGGTTCCTTAGCATTTCTTAGTTTATACAAGTTCCTCATGATCCTCATTTTCATTCCTTCCTTTAATGTCACAATCATTGGTCTTGACTTTCTTTCTGGTGCACTGTTCTCACCTCCTTCATTACTTGCGGGCTGAGGCACCATACCTATCCTCCGTAATTCCACAACGTCACTATCAAAACAATTTAGGTCCAACTCTCCACAAAACTCTTTAAACATTAGCTTATCATGTCTCATCTTGTCTTCTCTATCCTCCATATTAAACCCACTTATCATGACTTCCGGCATTCTGTGAAGAATTATATTATTCTCTCTACGGAGAATGTCCTTAACTTGTTCCACTGCCTCCTCTGCAATCCCACTTTTGCCTGCTTTTGTAGTACTTTGTGAGTTGTAAGTATTCTGAGTTTCCATCACATAATCCTTGCAAGATTTTACTAAATCATCCTTTACCTCATTGTAAATTTTCTCCTTAGCTTCTTCAATTAGATTACCTTTTATGACATTCATATCCTTATGCACCTCTACAAGCTTATCTGTCTTTCCCATTTCCAACACATTAAGAGTTGCTGGAAAGCTGAATCAAACATACAGTACTACCATCCTCGCTGTTTCTAGAACGACGTACACTCTGTACATATAAATACAACTCGTACAGTGTCATTCTAGAAACAGCGTGGATGGTGGTAGTTATACTATATGTTTGATTCAGCCTTCCAGCAACTCTTAATTGTGGTTTAAAAGCTTTGTGAGACTGTACAGGTCTACGCTTGCTGGTCTGAGCATGCACCGTTCACGAGAGACCAGTGTTTGTAAACAATTTTTGACGGTGGGGACGCCAAATAACACAACACCGGTTCAGGCATTTCTAGTATTACCGTCCATAGGTACGTGTCAACGTGTGGTTTTAAGGTTTTGTAAGTTTCCTAAAATACAGATAATGAAAATTTGAATTCATCAATGTTGTTCTATCTGAAATATCAATATAGTATCGTTTTCGCCTATCGGACTTATCGCTAGCTAGTATCAGAATTGTGGATTTATATCGGATATCGGGTATCGGTTATCAGTTATTGCCTATATTTGTGTCTCTAGTTAACGAATATCGGTTATCGCCGTTAAGGTTTTTCATTATCAGTTATTGGTTATCGGGAATAAGGTTTTCTGTTATCGTGCCCAGCTATGTACATACATACATATACATCCCTTTACTGTAAGATTCAAAACAATTCTAACCTAACCTTGGGAGTAGGAGTTAGGTAGCATATTAGCTTTGCATACCAATTTTGAGACACTGACTGTTCATTTCTGATGAATATATGATGCCTGTTATTATTTATATGGTTATAGTTTCCAGAAACCCCTAAATGACCGACTCTTCCATGCCTGAGATGACCCGCCCTGCCCTGCGTCATGACCTCCCGGCATACATTGGTAAGAAATGCATACCACTGTTGATGGTTACACAAGCCCATAGCTGTGTGAGGGGTGATTTTTTCTCATTTTTCTTGCTTAGAGGGACCATTACGAAACATGATCCCTCGCTGCTACCGCCGGGTCAATAAAAAAAGAAAACTAACCTAATCTAACCCCGTCTGAGAATTTACTCTGAAAATTTCTCGTATTCCATTTGTACCTTGATTCCTTGGTACTACTTATTTCTGCTTTGGTCAGTATATGATGCTCTTTATTATGGGGATGCTGCTATTTTACAGAAACCGTGCGCTGAATGGGTGACTTTTCAATGCTGGAGGTCCACTCCCTGACCCCCCGCCCTGCCCGCCTCGCATGTCACGACCTGCCCCTGCGTCAGTTGGTAAGTAATGCATAGTACTGTTAATGGTTATCCAGCACACAGCTAGGTGGGCATTATTGTTGTCATATATATTACCCATGAGCTGGTTCTGTTTAAAGCAAGAATTATTACCTCATAAAACCTAACGTGTGCCGCTGATGCAATACATTGTCCGAGGTGTGATCGGATCGCTAGGAAGTTTAGTGTTATTTAATTCTAACCTAACCTAATGAACAAGACCTAACATGACACCTGACTGACCTGTGTCTCTGCCAGAATACAATGGCTGTTATAAAACTTTTCGGTTTTTTTTCAGAAGTTTTCAATATTCTGTAAGCTGTTAGTTAGTATTAATGAAATGCCAGAATTTTCTCTTCACAACACTCCCACACGACAAACCGCGTGTAACGAAACACACGAGAAATTAATCCAGACAAGGAAAGGTTTGCCGGCGCCGGGGATCGAACCCGCGACCAGCGTAACGGGAGAGCTACTCCTTTACCAGTCGGCCAAAGAGGTACTTAACCCCCTGGCTAAGTGGGTTATGCGAGGCTCGCCCATCAGGCAAGTCGTGTCACTACATTAAGATACTAACATAATGTATTAAACCTCCTGTGAAACGTCGCTAATATGTATATTGTATACCACCGTCAGGGTAAGTGTCAGGGAGGGATTTTTAAGTGTCTTCCACCAAATTGTCTGAGGTGGTGGGCACTTTTTTCCTTATATATATGATGAGTGTATTTACTCATGAGAATATTGTTTACATGAGTTAGTTTACTTTTTACAACTCTTAAGCTGAATTACAATTATTAGATTTAAAACCTCAATTCCACCAACAGTTATAAATACTGTTAATCTTATAGCTCAGTTCAAATTACAGCTACTCTTCCTCGCACTCGGTCTCCTCACTTTGCGCGGTGCCAGCCACACGAGCAGCCTCCCTCCACCACCTGTGGTGTCGCGACGGGCGGCCTCGTGAGCACAACACATGGCCCTCAGGGCGTCGACACTGCCGATTGAGTCACACGCCTGGTACACTTGTTGCCTCAGTGTCACGTCACGGAGGACTCCCATTAACTTTCTAAGCGACAAGTACTCCAACAAATCTGTGCTACGCTGTTGGCACTTAAAGGCACAGTCTGTCGCTTTCTGTGTGCACTTGGTTATGTACTCACTGACACACTCCTGCTCCTGCCTCGCTCCAAAGAACTCTGCCCACTGCACTGCCTGTGTATATGGCCGAAGGACGAGCTTGCCGATGGCGTCCAAGGCCGTGGGTAGAGTCAGGGTGCTCCACTGGTCCATAGTGAAGCGTGCGTCCAGGGCCCACTGCAGGGCAGGGACGCATTGGAGCCTGACGTGTTGCACTGCCTCCTGTGGCGGCCACCTGCACAGAAGCAGCCAGCACTCCATGGACCTCCTCCGTGACTTAAAGGCGGCTGGCGACATCTCCAGCTCGCACTTCTCTGGAGCGGAGGCTGGTGACGGCCGGGGAGGAGTGGTCAGTTGGTAGATCCAGACTTCCGTTCACTGTGCCATGTAAGATGTCTGGCTAAGGAAATACAGGGCGTGTGTGCTCCCGTTTACTGAGTGAGTCAGTAACTGACAGTGGCTCTCCTCGCGGGTGCGGGCGCAGGCAGAAAACATCTCGTACATCCAACAGGAACCCCCTTATATGGGCGGTTGCCTACGTCACTATACGTCGTTACTACGTCATAACCGTTGACTTAACACATAAGGCACTGAGGGTGCACTCTATGATATGGTTACATCCTCTATGGTCATAGTACATAAGAGTGAATATTCATGAGTATTCTACATGGCTTGGGTTTACATGATTCTCGTCCTTTAGCGTGGTGCTGTCGTTGGGTGAAGTGGGTGGTTTCCGGCAGAGCTATGTGGTGGCCTGAGACGCCCCTTTTTACTCCCTGTGTGTTTCCATAATGGTTTGTTCTTCACACTGTCGCCTCGCTGTGCTGTGTTCTTCAAATTGTTCTTGTTATTAGATGAATTCTACCGTTCATCATCGCTTTCTTCTTCTTTGTTTATTTGTGATGCTCGTACTGGGTCAGGAGGTGTTACTGCATCTGTGTTGGTAGATGTAGTGCCTGCAGGCACAACAAGTGCCTGCCTGCATTTCACAGCATTCATCTTCGTGTTTTTGTGTGTTTGTTTGTTTGTGTTGTGTTGACTCTTATTTTCTTTTATTTTTCTTCCTAACTGTTTTCCTGTCAACAGAGTGTCCAGAGGAAGGAAAGAAGAGAGAAAGGAAGGAAGTGAGTGGACAGCTTTTGGTGGCTTTTTCTTTGGTCAGGTCAGGTCAGGTCAGGGGCCGGGACATGCAGCTTTTTTTCCTTGTCGTCAGAAGAGTGTTCTGGCCACACCTGTCAGTGTTAGATTGGAATTATAAGAACCAGAAATTTGTAAGAAAAGTTTTTGAGGAAACAGTTTTGTTGTTTGGAAGAAGAATGTGATGGCTCTGTGAACCAGTCCTCCTCCTCCTCCTCCTCCTCCTCCTGTGGTGGCTTATAGCAGCACGTGTAGTGTGCCGGGCTGCACTGTGTTGTCAGTCTGGGCAGCAGCAGTGTTCTGGGCTCATCCACTCATTGTAATGTTGGTTTTTCAGAGCGGTGGCACTGCCCGGCACTTCCTCAAGAAGGCTCTCCTGCCCCTGACTGGCTGGTGTGACAGTCTGCTGCTTCTTGGTGAGTGTAAGATGTCCGGCTAAGGAAACGCAGGGCGTGTGTGCTCCCGTGTGGGAAGTGAGCTATTTCCAGCCAGCCGGCAAGCCTGTCGGCGTAGGCCATGTACGTGTGTCCTTCGTGCTGGAACATGTCGGCCACCGTCTGCTGGAACGGGTACTCAGGGGGCGGCGTCATCGCCAGCGTTTCTGCGGGCTGCGATGGGGCGCGTGTTTCGCATTCTGTGCATGCGGAGCGGTGGTGCCGCAGGTCCCCCTCAATCCCCGGCCAGCATACACACTGCCTCGCCCTCCGCAGCATGGAACCGAGGCCCTGGTGGCTGGCGTGTAGGTTTGCTGCTACCTGCTGTCGGAGAGCTTCGGGGATGACGAGGCGCACGTACCCCTGGTCAAACATGTATGTCACTACGTCGTGCATCACTGCCAGCCTGTCCTCACCCCATAGAAGGGACCAGGATGCCACTTCTTGTGCTTTATGCTGGTGCCAGTCACCCGCCATGACCTTGGCGACTAACATCTGGTACGTCGGGTCGTCGGCGGCCTTCCGCTTGACCTCCTCTTCGTCCACCACGCGTCCCTCCCGATCGGTGCAGGCTGTGACTGCGGCGGCGACTGCCCCGATGATATCCTCGTCCGAGTCGAGGTCCGCTGTTGTCGGGGGTGCCCTGAGAGCTGGGTAGCGGGACAGAAAGTCGGCGGCGGTGTTGCTCTTCCCAGGGAGGTATTTGATTTGGAATCGGAACTGTAGTGTTCGTTCCTTGAGCCTGAAGAGCCTGGGGTTGACAACGCTCGTCAGAGCTGTCTCCTAGGAGCTTCACAAGGGGGTCGGTCACGATGGTGAGGTTTGGGCATCCCAGCAGGAACAACCTCGCCTTTTGGAGGCACCACGCCACCGCCAGAGCCTCCCCTTCCACAGCTGCGTATCCAGCCTCGGCGGTGGTGAGGTGCTGGCTGCCGCACAGGGCCAGGTGCCACCCGCCCTTACAGCAGTATGGGGCGGAGGCCGATGCACAACTGCAGTACTGCTGGAGGATGACGAATCCGATGCCCTCTCGGCTCCAGTCGGTGATGGCAGCGGTGGGGCGGGTTTTATCGTAATACGTCAGACCGTCCAGCTGGCATATAGTGTCCTGGGCTTGGCGGAATTTCTACTGAAGCTGGTCGTCCCAGTACACGTGTCTTCCGGTTGGTTTCTTCAGTAACTCCCGGAAGGCGTTCATGATCGGCGCGGTGGCGAGGAAGGGGGCGAGCTGGTTTACGAAGCCATACCACGATCTGATGTCCGCGATGGATGGCTTGCCCGGCATGTGGAAGCCCCTGACGTGGAAGGCTGACGTGGGCGTACGGGCGTGATCTTAAGTGTCTTCCTTTGTGAGAAAATAAGGATATATATTTTTCATGGCGGGCTTGGGGCAGATACTTAGCCCGTAACATAGTTTTCGTTTTCACGGCTAAAATAGATCTTTCCTGCACTAGTCTCATGTACCCACGTGTGCACGGGCGTGGAAGGCTAATGGGAGTAGGTGGAATTCGTAATTAGGTCATGTTCGATGTTGAAGAATGGGTAAATGGGGTCAGTAAATTGCGTGGTGATAATTAAAGGGGGCGGGGGCTAACGGTAATGGAGGGGGGGCTAATGGGTGTAGGTGAAACTCGATAATGGATCATGTGATGTGTCAAATACTGGAATAATGGGGTCAGTAAATTGCGTGGTGATAATGAGAGGGCGGGGTTAATGGTAATGGGGGGGCTAATGGGTGTAGGTGAAACTCGAAAATGGATCATGAGGTGTCAAATACTGGGTAATGGGGTCAGTAAATTGCGTGGTGATAATGAGAGGGGCGGGGTTGATGGTAATGGGGGCTAATGGGAGTAGGTGGATTTCGTAATTAGGTGATGTTCGGTGTCGAATAATGGGTAAATGGGGTCAATAAATTGCGTGGTGATAATTAAAGGGGGCGGGGGTTAATGGTAATTGGGGGGGGGGGGCTAATGGGAGTAGGTGAAACTCGAAATTAGGTCATGTGAGGTGTCAAATACTGGGTAAATGGGGTCAGTAAATTGCGTGGTGATAATCAGAGGGCGGGGTGAATGGTAATGGGGTGCCATTGGGTGTAGCTGGAAATCGTAATTTGTTCATGTTCGGTGTCGAATCATGGGTAAATGGGGTCAGTAAATTGCGTGGTGATAATTAAAGGGGGCGGGGGTTAATGGTAATGGGGGGGGGGTCATTGGGAGTAGGTGGAATTCGTAATTTGGTCATGTTTGGTGTCGAATTATGGGTAAATGGGTTCAGTAAATTGCGTGGTGATAATTAAAGGGGGTGGGGGCTAACGTTAATGGAGGGGGGCTAATGGAGTACGTGAAACTCGAAAATGGGTCATGTGAGGTGTCAAATACTGGGTTAATGGGGTCAGTAAATTGCATGGTGATAATCAGAGGGCAGGGCTGATAGTAATGGAGGGCTAATGGGAGTAGGTGGAATTCGCAATTTGGTCATGTTCGGTGTCGAATAATGGGTAGATGGGGACAGTAAATTGCGTGGTGATAATTAAAGGGGCGGGGTTAATGGTAATGGGGGGGCTAATGGGAGTATGTGGAATTCATAATTAGGTCATGTTCGGTGTCGAGTAATGGGTAAATGGGGTCAGTAAATTGCGTGGTGATAATTAAAGGGTGCGGGGATTTATGGTAATGGAGGGGGGCCCAATGGGTGCAAGTGAAACTCGAAAATAGGTCATGTTCGGTGTCGAATGATGGGTAAATGGGGTCAGTAAATTGCGTGGTGATAATTAAAAGCGGGGTTAATGGTAATGGGGGCCATTGGGAGTTGGTGGAATTCGTAATTAGGTCACGTTCGGTGGCGAATAAGGGTAAATAGGGTCAGTAAATTGCGTGCTGATAATTAAAAGGGGCGGGGGTTAACGGTAATGGGGGGGGGCTAATGGGAGTAGGTGTAATTCGTAATTACCACGGCCTGATCATGTGCTAGACTCATGATATGTATTCACCAAGGCCTGATCATGTACTAGACTCGTGATATGGATTCACCATGGCCCGATCATGTGCTAGACTCGTGGTATGAGTTCACCATGGCCTGATCATGTGCTGGACTCGTGATGTGTTCACCACGGCCTGATCATGTGCTAGACTCGTGATATGGATTCACCATGACCCGATCATGTGCTAGACTCGTGGTATAAGTTCACCACGGCCAGATCATGTGCTGGACTCTTTTATTCTGTTGTATTCTGTTGTATTCTCTTTTATTCTGTTGTATTCTGTTGTATTCTGTTGTATTCTCTTTTATTCTGTTGTATTCTGTTGTATTCTCTTTTATTCTGTTGTATTCTGTTGTATTCTCTTTTATTCTGTTGTATTCTGTTGTATTCTCTTTTATTCTGTTTTATTCTGTTGTATTCTGTTGTATTATCTTTTATTCTGTTGTATTCTGTTGTATTCTCTTTTATTCTGTTGTATTCTGTTGTATTCTGTTGTATTCTCTTTTATTCTGTTGTATTCTGTTGTATTCTGTTGTATTCTCTTTTATTCTGTTGTATTCTGTTGTATTCTCTTTTATTCTGTTGTATTCTGTTGTATTCTCTTTTATTCTGTTGAATTATTTTGTATTATCTTTTATTCTGTTGTATTCTTATTCTGTTGTATTCTCTTTTATTCTGTTGTATTCTGTTGTATTCTCTTTTATTCTGTTGTATTCTGTTGTATTCTCTTTTATTCTGTTGTATTCTGTTGTATTCTCTTTTATTCTGTTGTATTCTGTTGTATTCTCTTTTATTCTGTTGTATTCTGTTGTATTCTCTTTTATTCTGTTGTATTCTCTTTTATTCTGTTGTATTCTGTTGTATTCTCTTTTATTCTGTTGTATTCTGTTGTATTCTCTTTTATTCTGTTTTATTCTGTTGTATTCTGTTGTATTCTCTTTTATTCTGTTGTATTCTGTTGTATTCTCTTTTATTCTCTTTTCTGTTGTATTCTGTTGTATTCTCTTTTATTCTGTTGTATTCTGTTGTATTCTCTTTTATTCTGTTGTATTCTGTTGTATTCTCTTTTATTCTGTTGTATTCTCTTTTATTCTGTTGTATTCTCTTTTATTCTGTTGTATTCTGTTGTATTCTCTTTTATTCTGTTGTATTCTGTTGTATTCTGTTGTATTCTCTTTTATTCTGTTTTATTCTCTTGTATTCTGTTGTATTCTCTTTTATTCTGTTGTATTCTGTTGTATTCTCTTTTATTCTGTTGTATTCTGTTGTATTCTCTTTTATTCTGTTGTATTCTGTTGTATTCTGTTGTATTCTCTTTTATTCTGTTGTATTCTGTTTTATTCTGTTGTATTCTGTTGTATTCTGTTGTATTCTCTTTTATTCTGTTGTATTCTCTTTTATTCTGTTGTATTCTGTTGTATTCTCTTTTATTCTGTTGTATTCTCTTTTATTCTGTTGTATTCTGTTGTATTCTCTTTTATTCTGTTGTATTCTGTTGTATTCTCTTTTATTCTGTTGTATTCTGTTGTATTCTCTTTTATTCTGTTGTATTCTGTTGTATTCTCTTTTATTCTGTTGTATTCTCTCTTTTATTCTGTTGTATTCTGTTGTATTCTGTTATATTCTTTTATTCTGTTGTATTCTCTTTTATTCTGTTGTATTCTGTTGTATTCTCTTTTATTCTGTTGTATTCTCTTTTATTCTGTTGTATTCTGTTGTATTCTCTTTTATTCTGTTGTATTCTGTTGTATTCTCTTTTATTCTGTTGTATTCTGTTGTATTCTCTTTTATTCTGTTGTATTCTGTTGTATTCTCTTTTATTCTGTTGTATTCTGTTGTATTCTCTTTTATTCTGTTGTATTCTGTTGTATTCTCTTTTATTCTGTTGTATTCTGTTGTATTCTCTTTTATTCTGTTGTATTCTGTTGTATTCTCTTTTATTCTGTTGTATTCTGTTGTATTCTGTTGTATTCTCTTTTATTCTGTTGTATTCTGTTGTATTCTCTTTTATTCTGTTGTATTCTGTTGTATTCTCTTTTATTCTGTTGTATTCTGTTGTATTCTCTTTTATTCTGTTGTATTCTGTTGTATTATCTTTTATTCTGTTGTATTCTGTTGTATTATCTTTTATTCTGTTGTATTCTGTTGTATTATCTTTTATTCTGTTGTATTATCTTTTATTCTGTTGTATTCTGTTGTATTATCTTTTATTCTGTTGTATTCTGTTGTATTCTGTTGTATTATCTTTTATTCTGTTGTATTCTCTTTTATTCTGTTGTATTCTGTTGTATTCTCTTTTATTCTGTTGTATTCTCTTTTATTCTGTTGTATTCTCTTTTATTCTGTTGTATTCTGTTGTATTATCTTTTATTCTGTTGTATTCTGTTGTATTATCTTTTATTCTGTTGTATTCTCTTTTATTCTGTTGTATTCTGTTGTATTCTCTTTTATTCTGTTGTATTCTCTTTTATTCTGTTGTATTCTGTTGTATTCTCTTTTATTCTGTTGTATTCTCTTTTATTCTGTTGTATTCTGTTGTATTCTCTTTTATTCTGTTGTATTCTGTTGTATTATCTTTTATTCTGTTGTATTCTGTTGTATTCTCTTTTATTCTGTTGTATTCTCTTTTATTCTGTTGTATTCTGTTGTATTATCTTTTATTCTGTTGTATTCTGTTGTATTCTGTTGTATTATCTTTTATTCTGTTGTATTCTGTTGTATTATCTTTTATTCTGTTGTATTATCTTTTATTCTGTTGTATTCTGTTGTATTCTCTTTTATTCTGTTGTATTCTCTTTTATTCTGTTGTATTCTCTTTTATTCTGTTGTATTCTGTTGTATTCTGTTGTATTCTCTTTTATTCTGTTGTATTCTGTTGTATTCTCTTTTATTCTGTTGTATTCTGTTGTATTCTCTTTTATTCTGTTGTATTCTGTTGTATTCTCTTTTATTCTGTTGTATTCTGTTGTATTCTCTTTTATTCTGTTGTATTCTCTTTTATTCTGTTGTATTCTCTTTTATTCTGTTGTATTCTGTTGTATTCTCTTTTATTCTGTTGTATTCTCTTTTATTCTGTTGTATTCTCTTTTATTCTGTTGTATTCTGTTGTATTCTCTTTTATTCTGTTGTATTCTGTTGTATTCTCTTTTATTCTGTTGTATTCTCTTTTATTCTGTTGTATTCTGTTGTATTCTCTTTTATTCTGTTGTATTCTGTTGTATTCTTTTATTCTGTTGTATTCTGTTGTATTATCTTTTATTCTGTTGTATTATCTTTTATTCTGTTGTATTCTGTTGTATTCTCTTTTATTCTGTTGTATTCTGTTGTATTCTGTTGTATTATCTTTTATTCTGTTGTATTCTGTTGTATTCTCTTTTATTCTGTTGTATTCTGTTGTATTCTCTTTTATTCTGTTGTATTCTGTTGTATTCTCTTTTATTCTGTTGTATTCTGTTGTATTCTCTTTTATTCTGTTGTATTCTGTTGTATTATCTTTTATTCTGTTGTATTCTTTTATTCTGTTGTATTCTGTTGTATTATCTTTTATTCTGTTGTATTCTGTTGTATTCTCTTTTATTCTGTTGTATTCTCTTTTATTCTGTTGTATTCTGTTGTATTCTCTTTTATTCTGTTGTATTCTGTTGTATTCTCTTTTATTCTGTTGTATTCTGTTGTATTATCTTTTATTCTGTTGTATTCTTTTGTATTCTGTTGTATTCTCTTTTATTCTGTTGTATTCTGTTGTATTCTCTTTTATTCTGTTGTATTCTGTTGTATTCTCTTTTATTCTGTTGTATTCTCTTTTATTCTGTTGTATTCTGTTGTATTCTCTTTTATTCTGTTGTATTCTGTTGTATTCTCTTTTATTCTGTTGTATTCTGTTGTATTCTGTTGTATTCTCTTTTATTCTGTTGTATTCTGTTTTATTCTCTTTTATTCTGTTGTATTCTCTTTTATTCTGTTGTATTCTGTTGTATTCTCTTTTATTCTGTTGTATTCTGTTGTATTCTCTTTTATTCTGTTGTATTCTGTTGTATTCTCTTTTATTCTGTTGTATTCTGTTGTATTCTCTTTTATTCTGTTGTATTCTGTTGTATTATCTTTTATTCTGTTGTATTCTGTTGTATTCTGTTGTATTATCTTTTATTCTGTTGTATTCTGTTGTATTCTCTTTTATTCTGTTGTATTCTGTTGTATTCTCTTTTATTCTGTTGTATTCTGTTGTATTATCTTTTATTCTGTTGTATTCTGTTGTATTATCTTTTATTCTGTTGTATTCTGTTGTATTCTCTTTTATTCTGTTGTATTCTCTTTTATTCTGTTGTATTCTGTTGTATTCTCTTTTATTCTTTTGTATTCTGTTGTATTCTGTTGTATTATCTTTTATTCTGTTGTATTCTGTTGTATTATCTTTTATTCTGTTGTATTCTGTTGTATTCTCTTTTATTCTGTTGTATTCTCTTTTATTCTGTTGTATTCTGTTGTATTCTCTTTTATTCTGTTGTATTCTCTTTTATTCTGTTGTATTCTCTTTTATTCTGTTGTATTCTGTTGTATTCTCTTTTATTCTGTTGTATTCTGTTGTATTCTCTTTTATTCTGTTGTATTCTGTTGTATTCTGTTGTATTCTGTTGTATTCTCTTTTATTCTGTTGTATTCTGTTGTATTCTCTTTTATTCTGTTGTATTCTCTTTTATTCTGTTGTATTCTGTTGTATTCTCTTTTATTCTGTTGTATTCTCTTTTATTCTGTTGTATTCTGTTGTATTCTCTTTTATTCTGTTGTATTCTCTTTTATTCTGTTGTATTCTCTTTTTTTCTGTTGTATTCTGTTGTATTCTCTTTTATTCTGTTGTATTCTGTTGTATTCTCTTTTATTCTGTTGTATTCTGTTGTATTCTCTTTTATTCTGTTGTATTCTGTTGTATTCTCTTTTATTCTGTTGTATTCTGTTGTATTCTCTTTTATTCTGTTGTATTCTGTTGTATTCTTTTTATTCTGTTGTATTCTCTTTTATTCTGTTGTATTCTGTTGTATTCTCTTTTATTCTGTTGTATTCTCTTTTATTCTGTTGTATTCTGTTGTATTATCTTTTATTCTGTTGTATTCTGTTGTATTCTCTTTTATTCTGTTGTATTCTGTTGTATTCTCTTTTATTCTGTTGTATTCTCTTATATTCTGTTGTATTCTGTTGTATTATCTTTTATTCTGTTGTATTCTGTTGTATTCTCTTTTATTATGTTGTATTCTTTTATTCTGTTGTATTCTGTTGTATTCTCTTTTATTCTGTTGTATTCTGTTGTATTCTCTTTTATTCTGTTGTATTCTGTTGTATTCTGTTGTATTATCTTTTATTCTGTTGTATTCTGTTGTATTCTGTTGTATTCTCTTTTATTCTGTTGTATTCTGTTGTATTCTCTTTTATTCTGTTGTATTCTGTTGTATTCTCTTTTATTCTGTTGTATTCTGTTGTATTCTCTTTTATTCTGTTGTATTCTGTTGTATTCTCTTTTATTCTGTTGTATTCTGTTGTATTATCTTTTATTCTGTTGTATTCTGTTGTATTCTCTTTTATTCTGTTGTATTCTCTTTTATTCTGTTGTATTCTGTTGTATTCTCTTTTATTCTGTTTTATTCTGTTGTATTCTGTTGTATTCTCTTTTATTCTGTTGTATTCTCTTTTATTCTGTTGTATTCTGTTGTATTCTCTTTTATTCTGTTGTATTCTGTTGTATTCTCTTTTATTCTGTTGTATTCTCTTTTATTCTGTTGTATTCTGTTGTATTCTCTTTTATTCTGTTGTATTCTCTTTTATTCTGTTGTATTCTGTTGTATTCTCTTTTATTCTGTTGTATTCTGTTGTATTCTCTTTTATTCTGTTGTATTCTCTTTTATTCTGTTGTATTCTGTTGTATTCTCTTTTATTCTGTTGTATTCTGTTGTATTCTCTTTTATTCTGTTGTATTCTGTTGTATTATCTTTTATTCTGTTGTATTCTGTTGTATTCTCTTTTATTCTGTTGTATTCTGTTGTATTCTGTTGTATTCTCTTTTATTCTGTTGTATTCTGTTGTATTCTGTTGTATTATCTTTTATTCTGTTGTATTCTCTTTTATTCTGTTGTATTCTGTTGTATTATCTTTTATTCTGTTGTATTCTGTTGTATTCTCTTTTATTCTGTTGTATTCTGTTGTATTCTCTTTTATTCTGTTGTATTCTGTTGTATTATCTTTTATTCTGTTGTATTCTGTTGTATTCTCTTTTATTCTGTTGTATTCTCTTTTATTCTGTTGTATTCTGTTGTATTATCTTTTATTCTGTTGTATTCTGTTGTATTCTCTTTTATTCTGTTGTATTCTCTTTTATTCTGTTGTATTCTGTTGTATTCTCTTTTATTCTGTTGTATTCTGTTGTATTCTCTTTTATTCTGTTGTATTCTGTTGTATTCTGTTGTATTCTCTTTTATTCTGTTGTATTCTATTTGTATTCTGTTGTATTATCTTTGTATTCTGTTGTGTTCTCTTTTATTCTGTTGTATTCTGTTGTATTCTCTTTTATTCTGTTGTATTATGTTGTATTCTCTTTTATTCTGTTGTATTTTGTTGTATTCTCTTTTTTTCTTTTGTATTCTGTTGTATTCTGTTGTATTATCTTTTTTTCTTTTGTATTCTGTTGTATTCTCTTTTATTCTGTTGTATTCTGTTTTATTCTGTTGTATTCTGTTGTATTCTCTTTTATTCTGTTGTATTCTGTTGTATTCTCTTTTATTCTGTTGTATTTGTATTCTCTTTTATTCTGTTGTATTCTGTTGTATTCTGTATTCTCTTTTATTCTGTTGTATTCTCTTTTATTCTGTTGTATTCTGTTGTATTCTCTTTTATTCTGTTGTATTCTGTTGTATTCTCTTTTATTCTGTTGTATTCTCTTTTATTCTGTTGTATTCTGTTGTATTCTCTTTTATTCTGTTGTATTCTGTTGTATTCTCTTTTATTCTGTTGTATTCTGTTGTATTCTGTTGTATTATCTTTTATTCTGTTGTATTCTGTTGTATTCTCTTTTATTCTGTTGTATTCTGTTGTATTATCTTTTATTCTGTTGTATTCTGTTGTATTATCTTTTATTCTGTTGTATTCTGTTGTATTCTCTTTTATTCTGTTGTTTTATTCTGTTGTATTCTGTTGTATTATCTTTTATTCTGTTGTATTCTGTTGTATTCTCTTTTATTCTGTTGTATTCTGTTGTATTCTCTTTTATTCTGTTGTATTCTGTTGTATTCTCTTTTATTCTGTTGTATTCTGTTGTATTCTCTTTTATTCTGTTGTATTCTCTTTTATTCTGTTGTATTCTGTTGTATTCTCTTTTATTCTGTTGTATTCTCTTTTATTCTGTTGTATTCTCTTTTATTCTGTTGTATTCTGTTGTATTCTCTTTTATTCTGTTGTATTCTGTTGTATTATCTTTTATTCTGTTGTATTCTGTTGTATTCTGTTGTATTCTCTTTTATTCTGTTGTATTCTGTTGTATTCTCTTTTATTCTGTTGTATTCTGTTGTATTCTCTTTTATTCTGTTGTATTCTGTTGTATTCTCTTTTATTCTGTTGTATTCTGTTGTATTCTCTTTTATTCTGTTGTATTCTGTTGTATTATCTTTTATTCTGTTGTATTCTCTTTTATTCTGTTGTATTCTCTTTTATTCTGTTGTATTCTGTTGTATTCTCTTTTATTCTGTTTTATTCTGTTGTATTCTGTTGTATTCTCTTTTATTCTGTTGTATTCTGTTGTATTCTCTTTTATTCTGTTGTATTCTGTTGTATTCTGTTGTATTCTCTTTTATTCTGTTGTATTCTGTTTTATTCTGTTGTATTCTGTTGTATTCTCTTTTATTCTGTTGTATTCTGTTGTATTCTCTTTTATTCTGTTGTATTCTGTTGTATTCTCTTTTATTCTGTTGTATTCTCTTTTATTCTGTTGTATTCTGTTGTATTCTCTTTTATTCTGTTGTATTCTGTTGTATTCTCTTTTATTCTGTTGTATTCTGTTGTATTCTGTTGTATTCTCTTTTATTCTGTTGTATTCTGTTGTATTCTCTTTTATTCTGTTGTATTCTGTTGTATTATCTTTTATTCTGTTGTATTCTGTTGTATTCTCTTTTATTCTGTTGTATTCTGTTGTATTCTTTTATTCTGTTGTATTCTGTTGTATTCTCTTTTATTCTGTTGTATTCTGTTGTATTCTCTTTTATTCTGTTGTATTCTCTTTTATTCTGTTGTATTCTGTTGTATTATCTTTTATTCTGTTGTATTCTGTTGTATTATCTTTTATTCTGTTGTATTCTGTTGTATTATCTTGTATTCTGTTGTATTCTCTTTTATTCTGTTGTATTCTGTTGTATTATCTTTTATTCTGTTGTATTCTGTTGTATTCTCTTTTATTCTGTTGTATTCTGTTGTATTATCTTTTATTCTGTTGTATTCTGTTGTATTCTGTTGTATTCTCTTTTATTCTGTTGTATTCTGTTGTATTCTGTTGTATTCTCTTTTATTCTGTTGTATTCTGTTGTATTATCTTTTATTCTGTTGTATTCTCTTTTATTCTGTTGTATTCTGTTGTATTCTCTTTTATTCTGTTGTATTCTGTTGTATTATCTTTTTTTATGTTGTATTCTCTTTTATTCTGTTGTATTCTGTTGTATTATCTTTTATTCTGTTTTATTCTGTTGTATTCTCTTTTATTCTGTTGTATTCTGTTGTATTCTCTTTGTTTTTCTGTTGTTTTCGGTTGTTTTTCTGTTGTTTTTCTTTTGCTTTCTGTTGTTTTTTTGTTGTTTTCTGTTGTTTTTCTGTTATTTTCTGTTGTTTTTGGTTGTTTTTTTGTTGTTTTCTTTTGTTTTCTGTTGTTTTTCTTTTGCTCTGTTGTTTTTCTGTTGTTTTCCGTTATTTTTCTGTTGTTTTTCTGTTGTTTTCTAATGTTTTCTGTTGTTTTTCTGTTGTTTTCTGTTATTTTCTTTTGTTCCTGTTGTTTTTCCTTATTTTTCTGTTGTTTTTTCTGTTGTTTTCTAATGTTTTCTTTTGTTTTTCTGTTGTTTTCTGTTTCTTTTCTGTTGTTTTTCTGTTGTTTCCCGTTGTTTTTTCTGTTGTTCTCTGTTGTTTTCTGTTCTATTCTGTTGTATTCTGTTGTATTTTAATGTATTCTGTTCTATTCCGTTGTTTTTCTGTTGTTTCCTGTTGTTTCTTGTTGTTTTTCTGTTGTTTCCCGTTTTTTCTGTTGTTTTCTGTTGTTTCCTGCTGTTTTCTGTTCTATTCTGTTGTATTTTAATGTATTATGTTCTATTCCGTTGTTTTTTGTTGTATTCTGTTGTATTCTGTTGTATTTTAATGTATTATGTTCTATTCCGTTGTTTTTTGTTGTATTCTGTTGTATTTTAATGTATTCTGTTGTCTATTCTGTTGTATTCCAGTGGTGTATCAGAATTGGTGTACGTTTAGAAATAAGGGACGTTTATGCATTTTTTTCATTGACTTGGAAAAAACACAAACGTTTGCTTAATTATGGACGAACGGCTTCGAGTTGCCTCGTGCAATATCAGGTAATGTGGCCTAAATACTGACCACTGGGGGGCGTGGACTATTACAACATAATTTAGAGGTGTGCCGGCAGGTGTGTGAGGTGCCAGGTCAGGTGTGCCAGCGTTAGTTACCCCGTTAGGAGTGATTCTAACACCCGCGTCATCGGGGGCCGCCGGACCGAGCCCCCCGTACAGACAGTTTTTCTTACGTTGTGTCACTAATTATCGTTTGCAAGAGTCGCCACAACGCCCCACGCATTCACTGTCGATGGGGAAAGGCTTTCCTACACTGGCGTTAGCGTAGATGATGTAATATTGCAGAAAACAAGCTCAAATGTTCTCGGCGGGCGGAGCGGGGCGGGGCGGGGCAGTTTGACATTCACCTCGTAACAAAATTTTCGTCTTCACGGCTAAAATACATCTTTCCTGCACTGGTCTCATATATCCACGTGTGCACGGGCGTGGAAGGCTGACGTGGGTGTACGGGCGTGATCTTAAGTGTCTTCCTTTTAGAGAAAATACGGATATATATTTTCGTGGCGGGCTGGGACAGTAACCTACCCCGTAACATATTTTTTCGTTTTCACGGCTAAAATACATCTTTCCTGCACTAGTCTCATATATCCACGTGTGCACGGGCGTGGAAGGCTGTCGTGGGCGTACAGGCGTGATCTTAAGTTGCTTCCTTTTTGAGAAAATAAGGATATATATTTTTCGTGGCGGGCTGGGACAGTAACCTACCCCGTAACATATTTTTTCTTTTTCACGGCTAAAATACATCTTTCCTGCACTAATCTCATGTATCCACGTATGCACGGGCGTGGAAGGCTGTCGTGGGAATTGAACTCGGGCTCTCTCGTTTGTGAGCCGAGTGTGCTAACCACTGCACCACGAAGCCCCCTGCTGGGTTGGGAGGGGGGGGGGCGGTTAGTTTGCATATGTGGACATTTTTTGTGGTGTGTAGTGGGCTTGTGTAATAGTGGTTTAGGTCTGGTAATTCCTTGTATTTTACAGAAACCACTACATGCCGGAGATGACCCGACCCGCCCCGCCCCACCTTCCTGACCTGCCTGCCCCCTGGCATAAATTGGTAAGAAATGCCTGCTGTTAATGGATATTCCAGTCCATAGCTATGTGGGGTGTGTTGTTATAAATACCCTTGACTTGCATCCCTGTACTGTAAGATTCAACAATTCTAACCTAACCTTGGGAGTAGGAGTTAGGTAGCATATTAGCTTTGCATACCAATTTTGAGACACTGACTGTTCATTTCTGATAAATATATGATGCCTGTTATTATTTATAAGGTTATAGTTTCCAGAAACCCCTAAATGACCGACTCTTCCATGCCTGAGATGACCCGCCCTGCCCTGCGTCATGACCTCCCGGCATACATTGGTAAGAAATGCATACCACTGTTGATGGTTACACAAGCCCATAGCTGTGTGAGGGGTGATTTTTTCTCATTTTTCTTGCTTAGAGGGACCATTACGAAACATGATCCCTCGCTGCTACCGCCGGGTCAATAAAAAAAGAAAACTAACCTAATCTAACCCCGTCTGAGAATTTACTCTGAAAATTTCTCGTATTCCATTTGTACCTTGATTCCTTGGTACTACTTATTTCTGCTTTGGTCAGTATATGATGCTCTTTATTATGGGGATGCTGCTATTTTACAGAAACCGTGCGCTGAATGGGTGACTTTTCAATGCTGGAGGTCCACTCCCTGACCCCCCGCCCTGCCCCGCCCCTCACATCACGACCTGCCCCGGCGTCAGTTGGTAAGTAATGCATAGTACTGTTAATGGTTATCCAGCACACAGCTAGGTGGGCAATATTGTTGTCATATATATTACCCATGAGCTGGTTCTGTTTAAAGCAAGAATTATTACCTCATAAAACCTAACGTGTGCCGCTGATGCAATACATTGTCCGAGGTGTGATCGGATCGCTAGGAAGTTTAGTGTTATTTAATTCTAACCTAACCTAATGAACAAGACCTAACATGACACCTGACTGACCTGTGTCTCTGCCAGAATACAATGGCTGTTATAAAACTATTCGGGGATTTTTTCAGAATTTTTCAATATTCTGTACGCGGTTAGTTAGTATTAATGAAATGCCAGAATTTTCTCTTCACAACACTCCCACACGAGAAATTAATCCAGACAAGGAAAGGTTTGCCGGCGCCGGATCGAACCGCGACCAGCGTAAGTAACGGGAGCTACTCGTCGGCCAAGTCGGCCAAGTGGTTAAACCCCCTGGCTAAGTGGGTATGCGAGAGGCAAGTTTCTTCGGTCACGTGTCACATTAAGATAATAACAGAATTTATTAAAACTCCTGTGAAACGTCGCTAATATGTATATTGTATACCACCGTCAGGGTAAGTGTCAGGGAGGATTTTAAGTGTCTTCCACCAAATTGTCTGAGGTGGTGGGCACTTTTTCCTATATATATGATGAGTGTATTTACTCATGAGAATATTGTTTACATGAGTTAGTTTACTTTTTACAACTCTTAAGCTGAATTACAATTATTAGATTTAAAACCTCAATTCCACCAACAGTTATAAATACTGTTAATCTTATAGCTCAGTTCAAATTACAGCTACTCTTCCTCGCACTCGGTCTCCTCGCTTTGCGCGGTGCCAGCCTCGAGCAGCCTCCTCCTCCACCACCTGTGGTGTCGCGACGGCGGCCTCGTGAGCACAACACATGGCCCTCAGGGCGTCGACACTGCCGATTGAGTCACACGCCTGGTACACTTGTTGCCTCAGTGTCACGTCACGGAGGACTCCCATTAACTTTCTAAGCGACAAGTACTCCAACAAATCTGTGCTACGCTGTTGGCACTTAAAGGCACAGTCTGTCGCTTTCTGTGTGCACTTGGTTATGTACTCACTGACACACTCCTGCTCCTGCCTCGCTCCAAAGAACTCTGCCCACTGCACTGCCTGTGTATATGGCCGAAGGACGAGCTTGCCGATGGCGTCCAAGGCCGTGGGTGGAGTCAGGGTGCTCCACCGGTCCATAGTGAAGCGTGCGTCCAGGGCCCGCTGCAGGGCAGGGACGCATTGGAGCCTGACGTGTTGCACTGCCTCCTGTGGCGGCCACCTGCACAGAAGCAGCCAGCACTCCATGGACCTCCTCCGTGACTTAAAGGCGGCTGGCGACATCTCCAGCTCGCACTTCTCTGGAGCGGAGGCTGGTGACGGCCGGGGAGGAGGCATGTTGGGGCCACGTGCAGCCAAGCCTGTGATGCTGGCCCTCAGCTCCAAGATTGCTTCCTGCTGCGCCGCGATGGTCCGCCTCGCCTCGGTCAGCACCGGCACGAGGGCCCTGGGGATCACGGGTGCAGGTGCCCTAGGGGACTGGGCGAGTGTCCTGCGGGGGAGAGGCATCTGAGTGGTCAGTTGGTAGTCCAGACTTCCGTTCACTGTGCCATGTAAGATGTCTGGCTAAGGAAATGGCAGGGCGTGTGTGCTCCGTTTAGAGTGAGTGAGTCAGTAACTGACAGGTTTCTCCTCGCCGCGGTGCAGGCAGAAAACATTTCGTACATCCAACAGGAACCCCCTTATATGGGCGGTTGCCTACGTCACTATACGTCGTTACTACGTCATAACCGTTGACTTTACACATAAGGCACTGAGGGTGCACTCTATGATATGGTTACATCCTCATAAGTACATAAGAGTGAATATTCATGAGTATTCTACATGGCTTGGGTTTACATGATTCTCGTCCTTTGGCGTGGTGCTGTCGTTGGGTGAAGTGGGTGGTTTCCGGCAGAGCTATGTGGTGGCCTGAGACGCCCCTTTTTACTTCCTGTGTGTTTCCATAATGGTTTGTTCTTCACACTGTCGCCTCGCTGTGCTGTGTTCTTCAAATTGTTCTTGTTATTAGATGAATTCTACCGTTCATCATCGCTTTCTTCTTCTTTGTTTATTTGTGGTGCTCGTACTGGGTCAGGAGGTGTTACTGCATCTGTGTTGGTAGATGTAGTGCCCTGCAGGGGCTTTGCCTGCCTTTCACAGCCTTCCTCTTCATGTGTGTGTGTGTGTGTGTGTGTGTGTTGTGTTGACTCTTATTTTCTTTTATTTTTTCTTCCTAACTGTTTTCCCTGTCAACAGAGTGTCCAGAGGAAGGAAAGAAGAGAGAAAGGAAGGAAGTGAGTGGACAGCTTTTGGTGGCTTTTTCTTTGGTCAGGTCAGGTCAGGTCAGGGGCCGGGACATGCAGCTTTTTTTCCTTGTCCTCAGAAGAGTGTTCTGGCCACACCTGTCAGTGTTAGATTGGAATTATAAGAACCAGAAATTTGTAAGAAAAGTTTTTGAGGAAACAGTTTTGTTGTTTGGAAGAAGAATGTGATGACTCTGTGAACCAGGGCCTAGATTCACTAACGAGTTACGACGTTCGTAAGTCACAAAAAATGTCTTAAGGCAACCTTCGGCTGCTTTGGGCTATTCGCTAAACAGTTACGACATTCTTCCGGCACCATAACTTTACGGCAGCTCCAGGCATGGCGTAAGATATCGTGACCCGTACGCAGGGCAGATTTTCTCCACAACACAAGGAGGAATGAAGAAGAAGAGGACCTTGTACTAATTTTATGCACAATACTCTCATATCTGGAGCGGCTAATCTGCCCTCATTTCTTTTTTTATTTTTTTTATTTTTTTTTTTTTTTTCTCAATCATTCCCTTCAGCACCAGACTATACAAATAACCAATACACTTCTTTCTCTCTCCCCTATCTTCTACTTAGATATCTATTCTTACATTCTCTTATCAATTCTTCTAGCGTTCCCCATTTGTTTAATACTTTTCCTTGTATCTTTTTTCTCTCTTTCATATTATTTGTTTTCTATTCTATCCTTATTATGAATCCTACACAGTCAAAATCTCTTTAACACACTTTTTAGTATAGATGAAGAGCATAATGATGATGATGTCGGTCGCATGATACTGAATTCCATGATCTTCTTATAAATCAGCAATCCCCCTAAATTGCAAAGATTACCTCAATATTCTCACTGTTAATGCCCGGTCTTTAAACAAAAACTATGACCATCTGATTTCCTTACTGAAAACATTGCACAAACCTCCAGATATATTATGTATTACAGAAACTTGGATTAAACCCAGTAATGTTCATTTATTTAATATAGAAGGCTTCAACTCTTTTCATACATATAGACCAGAAGGATCCATAGGTGGTGGTGTGTCAATATATGTCAACAACAACATCCCCAGTGCATTGCTCAAGGACAACCAAAGATGTGATGTAAACATTGAAATGTGCACTGTTAAAATCAGTATTGATAAGACTCCATATATCATATCGTCTCTATATCGTCCTCATAGTAAACATACTAACGTTAATGAATTCAACGCCATCGGACAACCCTCTATCACAGAACACTTTTATTAATAGCCGAACAGTGATCACTGGTGACTTCAACATTAACCTCTTAGAACATGAGCAACATTTACCCACCAATAACTTCCTTGTAACTATGCAGTCATTCAAGTATTTCCCACATATATCTAAACCAACTAGATTTCCTGATAACATTATTACAGATGCTCCATCCCTCTTAGACCACTTCTGGACAAACTTTACTGTACCCACTTCATCTGGCATACTCCACTTTCCCATAAGCGACCATCTCCCTGTATTTCTAAACATTCCAATAATAGACACACACTCTGCTAAGCACCAAATTTCCTTTAGGTTAAATTCACACCATAACTGTAGAAATTTTTCAACTCAGTTCTCTGAAGTAAACTGGAATGCCCTACTAAACAATAATGACACAAATATTAACTGCAACCTATTTTTAGACAAAACATATAGCATTTACTTTTCCTGCTTCCCTAAAAAGACTAAATTCATTTCAAATAAGCGCCTTCAAAACCCTTGGATGACAAAGAGAATACTAAAGTCAATTCAACAAAAGCTTACCTTATATAAATCATATAAAATAGGAATGCTTGATCATGATACATATAAAACATACCGCAATCACCTAACTAACATTATTAAACGAACTAAAGCTAATTATTACAGTCAAAAATTTTCAAATTTTAAACTAAGCACAAGGAAGATTTGGGAACTAATAAATGATATTGGAAATACAAAGTCAAAGATCCAAACAACAAGTAAATCCATAACAGTAAATAGTCAGACAATTAACGACCCTCATGAAATCTCAGTTGCATTCAATAAGTACTTCTCACAAATAGCCCCCAAGCTTGCTGATGAACTGCCACCCTCACAAACTTCTCACAATTCCTATTTAAGAGGTAACTATTCGAGCTCAATGTTAATGCCTCCAATAACTCATAGCGATATCATTGCTGCAATCCAGTCCCTTAAAAACAAAAAAGGCCACATTGATGAAATTCCTACTGAAATAATAAAGAAAACAGAGAATTATTTGCCATCCCCCTTACAACATTATTCAATCAGTCAATACAGGCTGGCACCTTCCCGGACAGGTTTAAGCAGGCCAAAATCATCCCGATTCACAAAACTGGTAGTAAAATTGACATCTCTAATTATCGACCTATTTCCATTTTACCTATATTTTCCAAAATTTTTGAAACTATTATGAAGAAACATCTAATAATGTTCTTAAACAAAATGAAAATATTAAATGACAAACAATTTGGCTTTAGACCTGGTCTTAGTACGTTTGACGCTATAAATACCTTCATGTTTGATCTATACAACGCACTTAACAACAACAAATCTATCATTTCCATTTTCATTGATTTCCGCAAAGCATTTGACACTGTCCAACCCAACATTCTGCTAGATAAAATGTACCATTATGGGATTCGAGGCTGTATTTATGACTGGTTCACCTCTTACCTAAATAACAGAATCCAATACACATTATTTGATAAGATAACTTCCCATACAGAACCAGTTCATTTGGGAGTACCACAAGGTAGTATACTGGGACCCATATTGTTTCTTTTATATATCAATGACATCTGTAACATTTCCAATTCACTAAAACCTATACTATTTGCTGATGACTCTACATTATCTATGATTGGTGACAAACCCTCAGATCTGGTGCACACTGCAAATAGGGAACTTGTTAAATTCTCTGAATGGTGTATAGCTAACCGCTTAACAGTGAATACATCCAAAACTTACTACATGCTTTTTACTAACACCACAACTAAGTACCAGCCACTACCAAATCTTAGCCTCTTAAATGATGACATTCTACAAGTAAATAAGACAGTTTCTTTTTTTTTTTTTTTTTTTTTTTTTTTTTTACAGCAAAGGAGACAGTTCAAGGGCACAAAAAAAGCAAACATTAATAAAAAAATAGGTCAGTCTTGGATTAACTATTGACAAAAATTTAAATTTCAAACATCATATTTCCCATCTTTCTTTAAAATTATCCAGAACATTTCCACTTCTCCTAAAAACCAAACCGTATGTTCCTCCAGATATTCTTAAATGTATATATTACGCACATATTTATCCACATTTAAACTACTGTAATGGTATTTGGTCCACCATGTACCCCAGTCATTTACAACATCTCAGTGTATTACATAAGAAAATCATCACAATAATTACTAATAGTGGCTTTTGTGAGCACACCCCTCCACTATTCAAGTCCTTAAATATATTAAATCTCAGTGACATCACAAGGCTTAACATAGCGTCCTATGTATTCAAACATAAAGACACAATCAGCAACACTGCAACTCAAAATCATAACTACCACACCCGCAACCAAAACTCTTTACAGTCACCCAGACCTAAGCTCACCCTCTATAAACACTCCCTTATGTATCAAGGACCCAAGATTTGGAATGACATCCCTCCTTTCATCAAACACTCACCCAGCCTTAAGACCTTTCAATGCAAATACAAGAAATGTCTCTTGTCCCTATATTAATCACCAAACGTCAAATCTACTTGCAAATGTTTACAATTTCAATATGTGTTTAATGTTTATCTATCTGCACTTATGTTATCCATCATTCTTTTGTATTATCATTCTTAGGATCACCAATAGGCCCCTCACTTATATATGTGTACATGTATACTATATCAGGTGAGTGCAAATGTGTGTATATGGGTATATGTATACAATTTTGTAGGTGCTTTTGTATGCACATTCAAGTGAGCGTGTGAGTATGATATTATCAGTAGTAATTCAGTATTCTTACCAAGTGCCATTTTATTTTATTGAGTTTTTTATCCTTAACTGATTTCTGAGTCAAATTTGATTGATTATAAAAGAACATTATGTTTTTCTCTTCTTTCTCTTCTTTGTTCTTTCTCAGTTTGTTATTGAGCTTTGTTTTTTTTTCCTTTATTCTGAATAATTTTCTTCTTCTATTATCTTTCATTCATGATTTGTTATATTTCCATTCTTAATATAATTGATTTACCAAGAAACTATCTATTATGCTTTAATATTATCTTATTTCTTTATAATGTGCGTTAAACATTTTTTTTCTGTTTTCCTGTTTTGTATTTTTTTGTATCCTTGTATTTTCTTTTATCCTAATGCTTCTTGCCCAAAAAGCCTTAGCTTATAAAGGGCTGTTTGTCTCATCAAAAATTGTAAGGGATAAATATATGTTGTTTTTGACAAACATAATAAAGTGTTTACAGTGGTGGCGTGTTTATGTCACAAGGGTGTATTTCTCCACGCTGGCCTCACGGTCTCTTTCAGGTCGATGGGCGGTGAGACTGCCAGCTCCAGGGTGAAGAAAGGGAAGAGCGTCAAAATACACCCTTGTGACATAAACACGCCACCTGTCCGCTTGTCAAACCCCATCGTAGTTGCTGGAAATGGAAAAGAATGCTGCTATCCAGTTTAAAATGTTGCCCCTGATGTTATAACTTTTTTCTCAATTAATCTCCTGTGTGGAACTTTATCAAATGCTTTAGCAGAATCGCAATATGCAACGTCCACTGCGCTGCCTTCGTCCAGATACTGTGTCCATTGGTCCAGCACGGCAATGAGCTGCGGCCGCCACCGTTCATCATCTGCCCGTCCGTAGTATTGTTTTCTGCTGAGTGGTTGATAATTCTTCAAATGCTCTGAAAATTTTCTCTTATTATGGTTTCCATTATTTTGCATATGACAGGTCAAACTCACAGGTCTGTAATTACCTGGTTCATTTGTATCAGCCTTCTTATAGATGGGTGTAATGTTGGCCAGTCTTCATGTAACTCACAGGTCTGTAATTACCTGGTTCATTTGTATCAGCCTTCTTATAGATGGGTGTAATGTTGGCCAGTCTTCATTAACTCACTGGTCTGCAATATCTTCCTGAGTGTCCTTCCCCTCTTTTATCACCCGTGGGCCTGGAGTGCCAGGCAGTGTTAACAGTGCCACAGACAGTGTTATGTGATGCAAGACAGATTAGTTACCCAGTGTTAGGCTGTCCTGTTACCTGACCTGCCTACCCCTCTCCTGTGACATGGGGTCAGGTGTTATGCAGTGCTATGTGATGCCAGGCAGTGTTCATAGTGGCATAGATTTGTGTGGTGCCAGAATCAGTGTGATGCCAGTCATTGGTGCCAGGGACGGTATATGTATAGAATAACACCCAGGTGACCCTAGGACAAAGCCTTATTATTCTCCCTCACTCCCCTCAATGTTACCAGCTTACCGTAGGCATAACATTGTATCTTTCTGTTTCTGGCCCATAAATATTGCAAAAAAGAGCATCAGTAATTACCGATGTTAACAATAATTATAAATGCATATTGTTATCTTTATGGGGCGATAGTTTGGGGTCAGAAAAGACAATACGCCAAGTACTACTAAGGGCTGGTATCCCTAAACTACCACTTGAGCCAGCTAAACGTAATATATGGAGGAGAAAAGAGAATAAATGAACCCGTGGACATACCCACAACTCCTGTGAAAGCCTTGTCAAATATGTGTAGGCCTACTTGTGTGCCAACATATGTAAGAGCATGGGCCTAACTTTTCTTCTTCCTCCTCAGGTTTTGGGCGCCCAGCCGTACACGTGAACTAACAGTCTTGGCTTCAGGGCAGGTCGCTAAAATGGTATGTGTGTGTGTGTGTGTGTGTGTGTGTGTTAGGAAGGTTTTCATCATTAATATAAAAGCTTGTTGTTGGGGTGAGAGGTGGAGTCAGAGGTCAGCGATGAATAGATACGTTTATTGGGGTAGTGAGAACAGACTCCCGGCGGGTTGCAACTGCCCTTAAGTGCTTGGCGCCACTCCGGCGTAGCCTTGCCCCGGTAGAACATATCGCACAGCATGAAGTGCACGCCCCTACACTCTCCCCCCAATTACACAGTGCGGTGTAATGACAAAATGGTGTAAAGAAAAACATAGTGAACTCAGAGCAATGAGCGAGATGCAATGATATACAACAGTAGACATGTCCTGGATGAATACATTGAGCCTAAGCCAAAGAGTTAACGACATAATCGTCAAGGTGCCTTGGGGCGCGCCTGGTGCGTGCAGGTCTCGGGGAGTCGGCGCGAGGTTCTGTGACTGGTGTGATGTCTTTTGGCTGCACACGCCGCGTTTCCTGAGATTCGGTGGGAAGTGGGCGGAGGTGTCGCCTATTCCCTATGGTCGCTCTGTCGCTGGCATCTAGGCGCAACAAATACTGCCTGGGTGCTGTCAGCTCCACCACCGTCCCCGTGCGATCCCAGCGCCCATTGGCTGGGTTTTGGATGTGGACACGCTGCCCGGGTTTCAGAGGAGCGAGGGCGTGGGCTCTTGGGTCGTGCCGTAGTGAGGAGCGGGTCGCTATGCTGTTCGTGGTACGCTCCCGGTCACGAAGTGTCCTGCCCCATCGCTCATTGATGAGATAGCGAGAGCTCTCTACTGGTATGGCGTCGTGCAGCTGCCTCCCAGTCAGCAGCTGGGCTGGAGATGCGTCAGCGCCGTGTAGTGGTGTGTTGAGGTATTGTAAGAGAGCCCTGGCGACGCTGTGCGTGTCTAAGGAGCCTCCACGGGTGATGTTGCCTGGCAGCAGCCGCTTTGCTGATTTGACCGCTGCCTCTGCGCGCCCGTTGGACTGAGGGTAGTGGGAGGATGAGATTCTCAGATTGACGCACCAGTCACTGAAGAAGCGTCTGGCCTCTTGACTGGTGAGGTTCGTGCCTCCATCACACGACAACTCCACGGGGATGCCGAATCTTGTGAACCACCACCGGAACGATGTGATGGGGCGGGTGCTGGTGGCGTCGCCTGCCATGTGATCCACTTCAAGCCATCCTGTCAGTCTGTCAGCGTATGCGATGTACGTGTTGCCTTCCAGGTGGAACAAGTCGGCTACCACTTGCTGGAACAGGAACTGAGGCGGTGGGGTGTTCAGGAGTGGCTGCGAAGGGGCATTTGCTTCGCACACCCGGCACTGGCGTCGCTTCTGCTCAACCTCTGCATCGATGCCGGGCCAATACACGGACTGCCTGGCTCTGCGGAGCATGGAGTCTCTGCCCTGGTGGCCAGCATGAAGGTTGTTCAGCACGGCACGTCTCAGGGTGGACGGGATGACGAGACGCGGGAACCGATCATCGCTGGTGTACAGCACCGTGTCTCCCTGGCACGACAGGTGACGCCTCATCCTGAAGTAAGGTCGAAGTGCCTCAGGCTCAGAGTCCTCTTGTCCACCCCAGTTGTTGTTGAAAGTCCACAGTTCGGTGCGGCTTCCCGTTTTTCTTGGGCACCACCACCATGCGAGCACACCACTCCGTCGGTTCCCCGGCGGGTACTGCTTCTATAGTACCTTTGGCGATGTCGTCGTCGAGCTGACACCGCACCTCGTCATAGAAGTGGTGGGGAATGCTGGCGGGAACGTGTACTGCGTGTGGGGTGCCCCGGGCTGAAGATGAATGTGGTGGGGCGGGCCGCGCATTTCCGGTAGGGGAGTGCGCTCCACCGAGAACGGCGTGCGTCCAAACTACTCCAGGAACCATTTCTCGAGACGCTCCACGTTCTCCTCCGCCAACTCGAAGGGTGGTGCTACTGGGCGCTCGGGGAGCGTCGGTGTTTCCTGTGTCACTAAGGCGCCAACTCCTGCTGCTGCTGGACGGGGAAAATTGCGCGGCACTAGGTGCAGAGCCTTGCAGGCCCCGAGTGACAAGTAGAGTTGCTGAACCCCCTCGGCTATGTGCACGCACTCTGATGTGGTGAAGGACCCCGCTGTGACCTCACACGTCAGTGTAGTCGCGCCTATGGTATGTCGCGCCTATGAAGGGCAAATGTATGTAGTCGCGCCTATGAAGGCCATATGTATGGAGTGTATGAATGTAGAATATTAGGGATGAGGCAGGGCGCCCGAGCGAGTAGTCAGGCGCCCCGGCATGTTTACAGTGCCTAAAAGGCATAGATAATGAGGCCTCATGGTTGACCTAGGGTCAAATGAGGGCCATAGAAGTTCGCCTCAGGCGGGAGGAGAACAGGGTGAGACAGCGTCAGGGGAGGGCGGCCGAGTTCCCGTCTCCCACGGCTGACGAGAAAGAGAAGAGCTGCAAAGGCTGTCATTAGACCCTCAATGTCGTGAGTTTAAGAGTGCATTGTTAATGATCTGTTAGGATAAGGCGACAAATTTGGTGTACTCGATGTGTCTGTATCAATTATCTGTTATGCTGTGTCGTGTGCTGTATGATTAAGTGAATGTATCGCTTATCCCGCAGCGAGTGTGCGACAAGGTCTTGTGTGAATAATCCTGCTCCAGTCGCAATGGCGACCACAGTCAGGCTACCTAGAAGTTTCACTCCTCCTCCGGCGATGTGGCTGATGGTTCTCGTCGAGGGCTGGAGGTGCCGCTGGGATAGACCCGTGCCCTTAAGGAAGCGACGCCCCGCGATGCACACCTGTGCCCCGGTGTCAGCCACGGCCGCAGTGCGGCACTCCGTCTGCGGACGGGAGCAGGAGACTTTTACGGGTAGTCCTGCCACCGCCTCCACGCTCCCCACAATCACTGCATTTGACGACCGTGCCCCCTCTCCGCTCGGTTTGAGGGAGCGGCACAAGCGCCAAAAGTGCCCCTTCCGCCCGCACTTACGGCATGTGGCGTTGCGGACTGGGCACTGGTCGTTGCTGCTGCAGGGACTGCCTCCACAGCCCCGGCAACGTCTAGGATGGCGTCCGGGGTTTGCGCGGAGGTGGGTGTCGCGCTGCCCGGTGGGGCGTTGGTTCCTGGCCGCCTCTGCCTCCGTCTATGTTGCCGGGTGGTTGGAGTGGGGTTTATCTGGTCCCCTTGAAACTTTACGCCCGCCACGGGTGCTGCACTAACCGCCGGGCGGTCGCCTGCCACTCTGTCCGCTGCTTCTATGATTTCACATTGGTTCACTACGTCACTGACTGATTTAAGGCGCGAGAAACACCGTAACACTTCTGCCTTCATACTGCGGTTACTCAGCCCCATGACCACGTTTCTACTTAACACGTATTCAGTAAGGGACTTATCACATTCGGGGCACTGAAAGCTGCACTCTGCCGCCAGTGCACGGCATTTCGCTACGTACGCATCGACACTATCCCCCGGCACCTGGGAATATTGAAAGAACTCTGACCATGCCCCACCTCGCAAGCGGGCCCAATCACTACGCTTCTCACCACGTCTATTGCTGCCGAGGTCGAGAGCTGGCGGAAATCCTGCTTGAGGAAGTGTGCGTCGATTCGCTGCTGGAGATCGCTGCTGCACAGAAGTCTCACGTACGAGGCGGCAAGTGGCGGGGACCACCCGCAGATGATGCCGTAGTCCTCCACACTCACGGCCCATGCCTCGAATGCTGCCGGCGACATGGCTTGAGTAGCCGTGCCAGGCCCTGTTTAGGTCTGATCATAGTAGTAATTAATATTTCTTTGTCCATGTAGTGGAATGCTGTACCTATATTTCTCGCCACGTTGTATGTATCACCGAAGATCCCATTTATATGACTTTCTGGTTGCATATAATCTTGCATTAATACTCCCAGGTCTCTCTCTTCATTCACTTTCTTTAATATTTCACCATCTCCTATTTTCTATGTCCATTTTGGTCTTTCTACACTTTTCCCCATTTCCATAACATGACATTTCTTCACGTTGAATTTCATCTCCCATTTCTGAGTCCATTTCCAAATCTTGTTTAGGTGTTCTTGCAGCTCCTTGCAGTCTTCACTGTTTCTTATATGTCTTTGCATCATCTGCGAACATGTAGCTGTTTATGGCATATCATTAATATGGACTAGGAAGAGTACTGGTGTGGTGACCCCTGGGGCACTCCACTTTCCACCATTGCGATCTAGTGTCCTTAACCACGGTTCTCATCTCTCTTCCTCTTAAGTAGCTTTCCATCCAGCACTTCATTTTCCCTCTCAATCCTCCTTTATTCTCTAGTTTCCACAGCAGTCTTGAACTTTGTCAAATGCCTTCATTAAGTCTAGGTAAATGCAATCCGTCTCTTTCCTGTAATTTGTCCGTCACTCTTGAGTAAAAGCTCAGCAAGTTTGTCACACATGAGCGGTGTGTGTGTGTGTGTGTGTGTGTTCTCAGGCCCAGATAATGTAATAATGCAGTAATAATAATAATAATAATAATAATAATAATATCCTGCCCTCCAGGAATCCTTTGAAGCCCAAAAGCAAAATCCTTCAAGTTCCTCCACAAGAAAGGAGGAGGAGAGGTGGAGAAACATTGACAAGCGGAAGGAAGGAGGAGCGGAGGAAGGAGGAGGAGGAAAGAGGTTTCAGGACAAGAAGAAGGAGGTAGGAAGAAAAGGAGGAAGAGGAGGAAAGAACAGTAGATTTACACACACACACACACACACACACACACACACACACACACACACACACACACACACACACACACCATTAATGTCACACATCAACCAGTCTATTTATTTATCTCTATCTAATTCCCCCCCCCCTCCCTTCCCAGAGGAAATGCCAGTGTTTGGAGTGCCGCTGTGCCTGGCCGTCCAGCGCTGCCCGGCTTTGATATCCAGCTGCCCACCATTGTCAGGGGTGCATTGACCAGATAGGGGTGGTGTTATTATTGTTATTATTATTATTATTATTATTATTATGTGTGTGTGTATTGTGTGTGTGTGTGTGTGTGTGTGTGTGTGTGTGTGTATTCCACCTCTCCTCATCTCTCTCTCCACCTTTCTCCTCATCTCTCCACCTCTCTCCTCATCTCTCTCTCCACCTCTCTCCTCATCTCTCTCTCCACCTCTCTCCTCATCTCTCTCTCCACCTCTCCTCATCTCTCTCTCCACCTCTCTCCTCATCTCTCTCTTCACCTCTCTCCTCATCTCTCTCCACCTCTCTCCTCATCTCTCTCCACCTCTCTCCTCATCTCTCTCCACCTCTCTCAACATCTCTCTCTCAACCTCTCTCCTCTCTCTCTTCCACCTCTCTCCTCTCTCTCTCCCCCTCTCTCCTCATCTCTCTCTCCACCTCTCTCCTCATCTCTCTCTCCACCTCTCTCCTCATCTCTCTCCACCTCTCCCCTCTCTCTCTCTTCCACCTCTCTCCTCATCTCTCTCTCCCACCTCTCTCCTCATCTCTCCACCTCTCCTCATCTCTCTCTCCACCTCTCTCCTCATCTCTCTCCACCTCTCTCTCCTCATCTCTCTCTCTCCACCTCTCTCCTCATCTCTCTCTCCACCTCTCTCCTCATCTCTCTCTCCACCTCTCTATTCATCTCTCTCTCTTCTCTTCCACCTCTCTCTCTCTCCACCTCTCTCCTCTCTCCTCATCTCTCTCCACCTCTCTCCTCATCTCTCTCTCCACCTCTCTCTCATCTCTCTCCCTCTCTCCTCATCTCTCTCTCCACCGCTCTCATCATCTCTCTCTCTCCCCCTCTCTCCTCCTCTCTCTCTCTCCCCCTCTCTCCTCATCTCTCTCTCCACCTCTCTCCTCATCTCTCTCTCCACCTCCTCATCTCTCTCTCCACCTCTCTCCTCATCTCTCTCTCCACCTCCTCATCACTCTCTCACTCTCTCTCTCCTCATCTCTCTCTCCACCTCTCTCCTCATCACTCTCTCTCCACCTCTCCTCCTCTCTCTCCACCTCTCTCCCTCATCTCTCTCCACCTCTCTCATCTCTCTCTCTCCACCTCTCTCCTCATCTCTCTCTCTCCACCTCTCTCCCTCATCTCTCTCTCTCTCTCTACTAATCTCTCTCCACCTCTCTCCTCATCTCTCTCTCCCACCTCCCTCATCTCTCTCCACCTCTCTCCTCAACTCTCAATCCACCTCTCTCCTCATCTCTCTCTCCACCTCTCTCCTCATCTCTCTCTCCACCTCTCTCCCTCATCTCTCTCTCCACCTCTCTCCTCATCTCTCTCTCCACCTCTCTCCTCATCTCTCTCTCCCTCTACCTCCTCCTCTCTCTCTCCACCTCTCTCCTCCTCTCTCTCCCTCTCTCTCATCTCTCTCTCCACCTCTCTCCTCATCTCTCTCTCCACCTCTCTCCTCATCTCTCTCTCTCTCTCTCCTCATCTCTCTCTCCACCTCTCTCCTCATCTCTCTCACCAACTCTCTCCTCTCTCTCTCCACCTCTCTCCTCATCTCTCTCTCCACCTCTCTCCTCATCTCTCTCTCCACCTCTCTCCTCATCTCTCTCTCCACCTCTCTCCTCATCTCTCTCTCCACCTCCTCTCTCTCCACCTCTCTCCTCATCTCTCTCTCCACCTCTCTCCTCATCTCTCTCTCCACCTCTCTCCTCATCTCTCTCTCCACCTCTCTCCTCATCTCTCTCTCTCCTCATCTCTCTCTCCACCTCTCTCTCTCTCTCTCTCTCTCTCTCTCTCTCTCTCTCTCTCTCTCTCTCTCTCAACCTCTCTCCTCATCTCTCTCTCCACCTCTCTCCTCATCTCTCTCTCCACCTCTCTCCTCATCTCTCTCTCTCTCCACCTCTCTCCTCATCTCTCTCTCCACCTCTCTCTCTCTCTCCACCTCTCTCTCCTCTCTCCACCTCTCTCCTCATCTCTCTCCTCTCTCCTCATCTCTCTCTCCACCTCTCTCCATCTCTCTCTCCACCTCTCTCCTCATCTCTCTCTCCCCCTCTCTCCTCATCTCTCTCTCCACCTCTCTCCTCATCTCTCTCTCTCTCTCTCCACCTCTCTCCTCATCTCTCTCTCCACCTCTCTCCTCATCTCTCTCTCTCCACCTCTCTCCTCATCTCTCTCTCCCCCACTCTCTCTCTCTCTCTCTCTCTCTCTCTCTCTCTCCACCTCTCTCCTCATCTCTCTCTCTCCACCACTCTACGACACTCTCTCTCCACCTCTCTCCTCATCTCTCTCCACCTCTCTCTCATCCCTCTCTCTCTCCACCTCTATCCTCATCTCTCTCTCACCTCTCTCATCTCTCTCTCTCCACCTCTCTCATCTCTCTCTCCACCTCTCTCCTCATCTCTCTCCACCTCTCTCCTCATCTCTCTCTCTCCTCATCTCTCTCTCCACCTCTCTCCTCATCTCTCTCTCCACCTCTCTCCTCATCTCTCTCTCCACCTCTCCTCATCTCTCTCTCTCTCTCCACCTCTCTCCTCATCTCTCTCTCCACCTCTCTCCTCATCTCTCTCTCCACCTCTCTCCTCATCTCTCTCCACAACTCTCAACAACTCTCTCTCTCCCTCTCCTCATCTCTCTCTCTACCTCTCCTCATCTCTCTCTCTCTCCACCTCTCTCCTCATCTCTCTCTCCACCTCTCTCCTCATCTCTCTCTCCACCTCTCTCCTCATCTCTCTCTCCACCTCTCTCCTCATCTCTCTCTCCACCTCTCTCCTCATCTCTCTCTTCTCTTCCACCTCTCCTCATCTCTCTCTCTCCACCTCTTTCCTCATCTCTCTCTTCTCTTCCACCTCTCTCCTCATCTCTCTCCACCTCTCTCCTCATCTCTCTCCACCTCTCTCCTCATCTCTCTCTCTCTCCACCTCTCTCCTCATCTCTCTCTCCACCTCTCTCCTCATCTCTCTCTCCACCTCTCTCCTCATCTCTCTCTCCCACCTCTCTCTCATCTCTCTCTCTCCACCTCTCCTCATCTCTCTCTCTCTCCCTCTCTCTTTATCTATCTCTCCACCTCTCTCCTCATCTCTCTCTCCCCTCTCTCTCATCTCTCTCTCTCCACCTCTCTCTCATCTCTCTCTCTCTCTCCCATCTCTCTCTCCACCTCTCTCCCCATCTCTCTCTCCACCTCTCTCCTCATCTCTCTCCACCTCTCCCTCATCTCCCTCTCCACCTCTCTCCTCATCTCTCCACCTCTCTCCTCAACTCTCTCCACCTCTCTCTCCTCCTCTCTCTCATCTCTCTCTCCACCTCTCTCCTCATCTCTCTCTCCACCTCTCTCCTCATCTCTCTCTCTCCCCCTCTCTCCTCATCTCTCTCTCCAGCTCTCTCCTCATCTCTCTCCACCTCTCTCCTCATCTCTCTCTCCACCTCTCTCCTCACCTCTCTCTCCACCTCTCTCCTCATCTCTCTCTCCACCTCTCTCCTCATCTCTCTCTCCACCTCTCTCCTCATCTCTCTCTCCACCTCTCTCCTCATCTCTCTCTCCACCTCTCTCCTCATCTCTCTCCACCTCTCTCCTCATCTCTCTCTCCACCTCTCTCCTCATCTCTCTCCTCATCTCTCTCTCACCCTCTCTCCTCATCTCTCTCTCCACCTCTCTCCTCATCTCTCTCTCTCCACCTCTCTCCTCATCTCTCTCTCCACCTCTCTCCTCATCTCTCTCTCCACCTCTCTCTCCACCTCTCTCCTCATCTCTCTCTCCACCTCTCTCCTCATCTCTCCACCTCTCTCCTCATCTCTCCCTCTCCACCTCTCTCCTCATCTCTCTCTCTCTCCACCTCTCTCCTCATCTCTCTCTCCACCTCTCTCCTCATCTCTCTCCACCTCTCTCCTCATCTCTCTCCACCTCTCTCATCTCTCTCGACCTCCCTCTCTCTCTCCACCTCTCTCCTCATCTCTCTCTCCACCTTTCTCCTCATCTCTCTCTCCACCTCTCTCCTCATCTCTCTCTCCACCTCTCATCTCTCTCTCCACCTCTCTCCTCATCTCTCTCTCCACCTCTCTCCTCATCTCTCTCACCTCTCTCCTCATCTCTCTCTCCACCTCTCTCCTCATCTCTCTCTCCACCTCTCTCCTCATCTCTCTCTCGCACTCTCTCTATCCCTCTCTCTCCTCATCTCTCTCTCCACCTGTCTCCTCATCTCGCGCCACCTCTCTCTCATCTCTCCACCTCTCTCCTCATCTCTCTCTCCACCTCTCTCCTCATCTCTCTCTCCACCTCTCTCCTCACCTCTCTCTCCACCTCTCTCCTCATCTCTCTCTCCACCTCTCTCCTCATCTCTCTCTCCACCTCTCTCCTCATCTCTCTCCACCTCTCTCCTCATCTCTCTCTCCACCTCTCTCCTCATCTCTCTCTCTCTCCACCTCTCTCCTCATCTCTCTCTCCACCTCTCTCATCATCTCTCTCTCTCAACCTCTCTCACTCTCTCTCCACCTCTCTCCTCATCTCTCTCTCCACCTCTCTCCTCATCTCTCTCTCCACCTCTCTCCTCATCTCTCTCTCTCCACCTCTCTCCTCATCTCTCTCTCCACCTCTCTCCTCATCTCTCTCTCCACCTCTCTCCTCATCTCTCTCTCCACCTCTCTCCTCATCTCTCTCTCCACCTCTCTCCTCATCTCTCTCTCCACCTCTCTCCTCATCTCTCTCTCCACCTCTCTCCTCATCTCTCTCTCTTCTCTCTCCTCATCTCTCTCTCCACCTCTCCTCATATCTCTCTCTCCACCTCTCTCCTCATCTCTCTCTCCACCTCTCTCCTCATCTCTCTCTCTCTCTCTCTCTCATTCTCTCTCCACCTCTCTCCTCATCTCTCTCTCCACCTCTCATCTCATCTCTCTCTCCACCTCTCTCCTCATCTCTCTCAACCTCTCTCCTCATCTCTCTCTCCACCTCTCTCCTCATCTCTCCACCTCTCTCTCATCTCTCTCTCTCCTCTCTCCTCATCTCTCTCTCCACCTCTCTCTCCCTCATCTCTCTCTCTCCACCTCTCTCCCTCATCTCTCTCTCCACCTATCTCGTCATCTCTCTCGACCGCTCTCTCCTCACCTCTCTCTCCACCTCCTCATCTCTCTCCCTCTCCACCTCTCTCCTCATCTCTCTCTCACACAACCTCTCTCCTCATCTCTCTCTCCTCCTCATCTCTCTCTCCACCTCTCTCCCTCATCTCTCTCTCCACCTCTCCTCATCTCTCTCTCTCTCTCCACCTCTCTCCTCATCTCTCTCTCCACCTCTCTCCTCATCTCTCTCCACCTCTCTCCTCATCTCTCTCTCCACCTCTCTCCTCATCTCTCTCACCTCATCTCTCTCACCACCTCTCTCCTCATCTCTCTCCTCTCTCTCCACCTCTCTCCCCTCTCCCACCTCTCTCTCTCTCTCCACCTCTCTCCTCATCTCTCTCTCTCCACCTCTCTCCTCATCTCTCTCTCCACCTCTCTCCTCCTCTCTCTCTCTCCACCTCTCTCCTCATCTCTCTCTCCACCTCTCTCCTCATCTCTCTCCACCTCTCTCCTCATCTCTCTCTCCACCTCTCTCCTCATCTCTCTCCTCATCTCTCTCTCCACCTTTCTCCTCATCTCTCTCTCCACCTTTCTCCTCATCTCTCTCCACCTCTCTCCTCATCTCTCTCTCTCCACCTCTCTCCTCATCTCTCTCTCTCCACCTCTCTCCTCATCTCTCTCTCCACATCTCTCCTCATCTCTCTCTCCACCTCTCTCCTCATCTCTCTCCACAACACTCTCTCCACCACTCTCTCATCTCTCTCTCCACCTCTCTCTCCTCATCTCTCTCTCTCTCTCTCCCCCTCTCTCCTCAGCTCTCTCTCCACCTCTCTCCTCATCTCTCTCTCCACCTCTCTCCTCATCTCTCTCTCCACCTCTCTCCTCATCTCTCTCTCTCCTCATCTCTCTCTCCACCTCTCTCCTCATCTCTCTCTCCACCTCTCTCCTCATCTCTCTCTCCACCTCTCTCCTCATCTCTCTCTCTCCACCTCTCTCCTCATCTCTCTCTCCACCTCTCTCCTCACCTCTCTCTCCACCTCTCTCCTCATCTCTCTCTCTCCACCTCTCTCTCTCTCTCTCTCTCTCTCTCTCTCTCTCTCTCTCTCTCTCCTCATCTCTCTCTCCACCTCTCTCCTCATCTCTCTCTCCACCTCTCTCCATCTCTCTCTCCACCTCTCTCCTCATCTCTCTCCACCTCTCTCCTCATCTCTCTCTCCACCTCTCCTCATCTCTCTCTCCACCTCTCTCCTCATCTCTCTCTCCACCTCTCTCCTCATCTCTCTCTCTCCACCTCTCTCCTCATCTCTCTCTTCTCTTCCACCTCTCTCCTCATCTCTCTCTCCACCTCTCTCCTCATCTCTCTCTCCACCTCTCTCCTCATCTCTCTCTTCATCTCTCTCTCCACCTCTCGCCACATCTCTCTCCAGCCTCTCTCTCCACCTCTCTCCTCATCTCTCTCCACCTCTCTCCTCATCTCTCTCTCTCCACCTCTCTCTCCCTCATCTCTCTCCTCCACCTCTCTCCTCATCTCTCTCTCCACCTCTCTCCTCATCTCTCTCTCTCTGCGATCTCTCTCTCCACCTCTAGGAGTCCGGCAAAGAAGAAAACGCCAGTAGTAATACAGTGAAAGGCCACAATGAAAACGATTATCTGACAATAGAACACATTAATGCACAGAGCCTTCTAGGAAACAAAGTGGAGGTTGAATTATTAGTGAAAGATAGACATATAGACGTCCTTTGTGTCAGTGAGACGTGGCTCCTTCATCGTACTCCAGACCAGCTTATTTATCTTCCACAATATAAAGTTTACCGGTGTGACACTGGACGGGGTGGTGGAGTTTGTATTTATGTTAAGGACTGCCTGAGTGTTACTCTTCTCCCCACACACCCTGGTAGCAGGCCACCAGGTATTGAGGATGTCTGGGTCACCACACAACACCGAAAAATGCCATCTATCATCGTAGGATGTCTATACCGCCACCCTAAAGCAACACAAGAATCATTTGATTATATTCAGGATATTCTTAGATTAGTACGTCTTCGAAAGAAAACGTTCTTTTTGCTCGGCGACCTCAACGATGATTATTTATGTACCTCAAGTAAACTCGGGAATATCATTACTAATGCCAAATTTTCTCAGCTTATTCAAAATCCCACGAGAGTTACGGCTAACACTGCAACGCTCCTTGATGTTATTGTCACTAACAGGCCAGATACAGTTATAACCTCTGATGTTCATCCATGCTCCATTGCAGACCATGACCTAATTTCTGTCACTACAAATGTACACTGCCTCCAGTGCCACCAACCAACTGTTGTAACAAAAAGCGAAGTCTGAAATTACTCCCCAATCGTATTTTGTAATGCACTTTACAAAGAGACGATCAACTTGAGCCAAATATTTAATACTGATGATGTTAACGTACAGACAAGTTTATTTACTAACATTTTCTGCTCATGTCTTGACCTTTGTGCCCCGATGGTGACCAAAGAGTTCAGAGGACCTCCATGGTTAACTGAAGAACTTCACCACGTCATGCAAGAAAGGAACACCAGACAGAAAGCTCTAAAACACGATAGATATGACATAAGCCTACAACAAGAATATAAAGTCCTAAAGAAAAAAGTCAAAGCCATGATGGGTACTGCCAGGAAGGACTATTATAAAGATAGACTTAACACGTCCAGAGGTAACACAACAGCCGTGTGGAAAATCTTGAGAGAAATAGTTCCTAATACAAAGAAACAAGCTAATAAAGTATATCAGGAATGCAATGTCGAAGACTTCAATAATTTCTTTGCTAATGTTGGAAAAAAAGCTTTCGAGGAATCTCAAAACACTGTAAGAAACAATCACGAAAACTCACCCTGAAAACCCTGAAAACAATAACAGTCGTTACACCTTTCCACCCCAGCCCACCGATACTGACACAATCACTCTCACTATGAAGCACCTCAAGGAATCCAACTCATATGGATCTGACGATATTTCCCTGAGATTCATCAAAGACGCTCTGCCAGCAATTCTACCATATATCACATGCATCATAAATACATCTATTACAACAGGTATAATGCCTGGAAACATGCTATTGCCACACCAATATTTAAGAAAGGAAATCCAGAAGAAGTAGGTAACTACAGGCCAATTTCCTTGCTCCCAGTTGTATGGAAAATATTAGAAAAGATAGTCGCAACTCAATTGGCCCAATTTATGGAACGGCATTGCCTCTTTAGCAGTACTCAACATGGCTTCAGACCAAACTTATCTACTGAGACGGCACTCTTACAAGTTTCCAAAAAGATTTATGACACCACGGACAAAAGAGAAATATGTCTTTGAACTCTTTGCGACCTATCTAAAGCTTTTGACAGTGTCAGCCATAACATTCTGCTTAGAAAATGTAACAAATTAGGAATAGATATATTTTGGTTTAAAGATTATTTGTGTAACAGGACTCAGTCTGTGCGAATCGGGGGAAATTTGTCCTCTACACTAGAAGGGCCTTTTGGAGTCCCGCAAGGATCTATTCTCGGCCCTCTGCTATTTAACGTCTTCGTAAATGACCCGCCACAAGAAATTAAAGAACGTTTTGTTATTCAATATGCTGACGACACACAATTCATTCATACTGGTAATACTGAAAATCTACCTGAACTAATTCTTAGAACAGAACAGACATTAGGAAAAATTAAAAACTATTTTAACAGGAACGGTCTCTTGCTGAACTCCAAAAAAACTCAATGTATATTTCTAGGCACAAGAGCTCTGATGTCACGAATACCGGATAACACCACTATCAAAGTAGGGGGTGCCTTAGTAAAACCTTGTCAAAATGTCAAAAACTTGGGGCTACATTTCGACAGTAACATGTTGTTTGATATGCACGTGACAGAAATCAGTAAAAAGGTGTCTGGCATGCTTATGTACATCAGTCGTTTCCAAGACATGCTCAGCAGAGAAGCCAGGCTAATAGTGGTTCAGACACTTGCGTTAAGTCACCTTAACTATGGGATGACTGTTTGGGGCACCACAAATATCACACAGCTGAATAGAGTTCAGAAGCTACAGAAAGTTTGACCATGTCAGCCCACTCTTAAAAGAACTACAGTGGCCAAATATTACACAGAAGTGCATTTTTGAACAGTGCATCATAGTATTCAAAGCACTGAAGAAGCATTTTCCTGAATGGCTATTCTCTTTTCCACAAGTAGGACAAATAGTTGACATAAACACAAGACAACAAAATCTCCTCTGTGTACCCAAAACACACAGTGACATTGGGTCCCGATCTATCACAGTCAGAGGGCCAAAACTATGGAATAACCTCCCCACAAAGGCAAAGAATTGTCACAGTCTGCATACCTTTAAGGTCAATCTGAAGAAACACCTCTCATAAGATAGCTCAGGAAACTAATCAGACTGAATACTCTTATTACATTTTATCATATAATGTTCTGCATGATGTCCTAGATATTAGTCCACACTTTATCTTTAGCACCAATTATATACTAGTTATATTTTAGGGATTATCTGTATATTTTATCGCACTCCATATACCGTGTTCAATAGTTTTAAGCCAGTAAAGAATAACCATTGTATAAATGGAAATAAAGTTTCTGATTCTCTCTCTCTCTCTCTCTCTCTCTCTCTCTCTCTCTCTCTCTCTCTCTCTCTCTCTCTCTCTCTCTCTCTCTCTCTCTCTCTCTCTCTCTCTCTCTCTCTCCCATAACTTACTCACTTGTGCCCATAAACTTACTCACCAATGCCCATAAACTTACTCACCTTGCCCCAAAAGTCTTACTCACCAATGTCCATAACTTACTCACTTGTGCCCATAAACTTACTCACCAATGCCCATAAACTTACTCACCTGAGCCCATGAATTTACTCACCAATGCCCATAAACTAACTTGTGCCATAAACTTATTCACCTTTCCCCCAAAACTTACTCACCAATGCCCATAAACTTACTCACCTGAGCCCATGAACTTACTCACCTGCCCCCAAAACTTACTCACCAATGCCCATAACTTACTTGTGCCCATAAACTTACTCACCAATCCCCATACACTTACTCACTACCAGGGCTGCACATTTGAATCTTACCAGGGCACACACACACTAAGAATTATTTGTCCTGGTATAGTGTGGCTAATTCTTATGGCTCCGTGGTGTAGTGGTTAGCATGCCTACCTATGAATCTGCCGGCCAGGGTTGGAATCCCCCTCCCTGGACAGTCATTTAATTGTTGCCCACTTATGAATTTTCCCCAAAAACATTTGAGTAAGAATTAATTTTGTCATAGGTATGTAGGTGAGTAAGGTTAGGTTATGTTCATCCTTCCTTTCAGGCGGGCTGGATGTACCTATTGTTAGACATTGCTGTATAGATCTCTCTCTCTCTCTCTCTCTCTCTCTCTCTCTCTCTCTCTCTCTCTCTCTCTCTCTCTCTCTCTCTCTCTCTCTCTCTCTCTCTCTCTCTCTCTCTCTCTCTCCCATAACTTACTCACTTGTGCCCATAAACTTACTCACCAATGCCAATAAACTTACTCATCTTGCCCCCAAAACTTCCTCACCAATGTCCATAACTTACTCACTTGTGCCCATAAACTTACTCACCAATGCACATAAACTTACTCACCTGAGCCCATGAATTTACTTCCAACCAACATAAACTAACCAATAACCTACTCACCTTGCCCCCAAAACTACTCTCAATGCCCATAAACTTACTCACCTGCCCCCAAAACTTACTCACCAATGCCCATAAACTTACTTGTGCCCATAAACTTACTCACCTGCCCCCAAAACTTACTCACCTGAGCCTATGAACTTACTCACCTGCCCCCAAAACTTACTCACCAATGCCCATAAACTTACCTGTGCCCATAAACTTACTCACCTGAGCCCATGAACTTACTCACCTGCCCCCAAAACTTACTCACCAATGCCCATAACTTACTTGTGCCCATAAACTTACTCACCAATCCCCATACACTTACTCACTACCAGGCCAGCACATTTGAATCTTACCAGGGCACACACACACTAAGAATTATTTGTCCTGGTATAGTGTGGCTAATTCTTATGGCTCCGTGGTGTAGTGGTTAGCATGCCTACCTATGAATCTGCCGGCCAGGTTGAATCCCCTCCCTGGACAGTCATTTAATTGTTGCCCACTTATGATTTTCCCCATAAACATTTGAGTAAGAATTAATTTTGTCATAGGTATGTGGTGAGTAAGGTTAGGTTATGCCCATCCTTCCTTTCAGGCGGCTGGATGTACCCATTGTTAGACCTTGCTGTAGATCTCTCTCTCTCTCTCTCTCTCTCTCTCTCTCTCTCTCTCTCTCTCTCTCTCTCTCTCTCTCTCTCTCTCTCTCTCTCTCTCTCTCTCTCTCTCTCTCTCTCTCTCTCTCTCTCCCCCATAACTTGCTCACTTGTGCAAATAAACTTACTCACCTTGCCCCCAAAACTTACTCACCTATGTCCATAACTTACTCACTTGTGCCCATAAACTTACTCACCAATGCCCATAAACTTATTCACCTGAGCCCATGAACTTATTCACCTGCCCCCAAAACTTACTCACCAATGCCCATAAACTTATTCACCTGAGCCCATGAACTTATTCACCTGCCCCCAAAACTTACTCACCAATGCCCATAACTTACTTGTGCCCATAAACTTACTCACCAAACCCCATACACTTACTCACTACCAGGGCAGCACATTTGAATCTTACCAGGGCACACACACACTAAGAATTATTTGTCCTGGTATAGTGTGGCTAATTCTTATGGCTCCGTGGTGTAGTGGTTATCATGCCTACCTATGAATCTGCCGGCCAGGGTTGGAATCCCCCTCCCTGGACAGTCATATAATTGTAGCCCACTTATGATTTTTTTTTACTCCGATTGCCTCACCATATTTAAGCATTTTGTGTTATATTGTCTGACTACATCATACTCTGATCTTAACACTTTACTTTAACCTTTTATCATGATAACGTTTTAGCTTTGTATGTTTAATACTTTTTACCTTATAACTCACGAATGTTGTCTAACTCAATTTTGATATAGGTATTTTCTTTTGTGTATTAACTTCATTTTAATGTTCTCGTAAGCGTAAGTCTCATGGAAAAGAATAACCATTGTAACAATAGAAATAAAGTTCCTCTCTCTCTCTCTCTCTCTCTCTCTCTCTCTCTCTCTCTCTGTTACGTACTTATTGAAGACATTGTGCATCGGTCTAAAGCATTCTCTCTCTCCCTTACTGCTTGTCTCCGCTCTCCTAAACACACAAACACACACACACACACACACTCAAACACACACACACACACACACACACACACACACACACACACACACACACACGTATCCTCCTCTTCCTTCTCCTCCTCCTCCCCGTCATCGTCCCCTCTAAAGTTTCCTCCACCTCCTCCTCCCCCTCCTCCCCCGCCCCCTGCGCCATGTTTAAATGTTTAAAAGGCCTCGTCTAGCCACCATGTCCCCAGGTTTAAAGCCCCGGATACCCAGCGACCTTGAAAGTGTCCTAGAAAACGAAGCAAGGGAAGCCAAGCTGGAGGGGAAGACAAGAGTATGGAACGCCTTGTGATGGGACGGTTAATGTTCTCTGTTACTACAAGTATATAACAAGTATAGGAAGAGTCACCTGAAAGTTGCGTTACCTTCCGGCACCCAAGACCACGCCCGAGCCCAAGCCCCGACCGCCAGCCCGCCCCAAGGCTCCCTCCATGGCCTCCTGCAGGGCTTGAGGTGGTCAGGCTCCCCACAGTGCTGCCCCTCGCAGTGCCAGGGCAGTGCCACACCTGTAAGCTGCGGCGCCATGCCCGGTCTGAGGGCGCCGCTGGACTGTGAGTGTTGACCTCGTGTTTGACCTTATTTTGAAGCTACTAATTGACCATCGCAGGAATTATTACACGTTTCATTAGTCTTCATTAATGACTGAGTGCCTGAAGTGTCTGTTTTGGCTCTGGGTGCCGCACATAACCTATTCCCAAAGCTTAAAAAGGAGGTCAATCAGGCTTTCACGAGTGTTTTCCAGGTTCAAGGTGCAGAGGAAGGGTCAAACTGCATCCAGGGTCACTAATATACCCATGCTAGGAAATCACATCAACACAAACCAAATTACTACAGAATCACACCCAACACACCGAATTGCACCAGAATCACACCCAACACACACTGAATTACTCCAGAATCACACCCAACACACACTGAATTGCCCCAGAATCACACCCAACACACTCCAGAATCACACCCAATACACTGACTTGCTCCAGAATCACACCCAACACACACTGAATTGCCCCAGAATCACACCCAACACACACTGAATTACTCCAGAATCACACCCAACACACACTGAACTACTCCAGAATCACACCCAATACACTGACTTGCTCCAGAATCACACCCAACACACACTCAAACACACATGAGTGCCAGTTAGCTTTGTGGACTGATTCTGGATAATGCGGCGGGCAGCTGTCAGTTGCATGAAAGGCATATTTGTGTTGGCTGTTCGGGGGACCGGGGAGCCGAGTGTGCAGGGGAGGGAAGTGAAGGAAGTGTAATTGTTAGTGTTGGTGTGTTGTGACAAGTGTGTATTGCTTTTCTGAATGAGTCTATTGTACCGCAGTCTGTAGAGGGAGGCTGTTCCAGTGGTGCATGGTGCGTGGAAAGTATGAGTGCTTGTATGCGTCAGTGTTAGTGTGTGATATGTTTGGTGTTTATGGACGTGTGTGTTACTCAGTACGTTGGCTGTTTGCGCTGTGTAGGGTAGGTACATGTGTGGGTCAGTGTGAGTGTTTGTGATCTCGTACATAAGTCTGTGTGCTTGGGAAGAGGTTTCTTTGGCCGATGACCTAACCTAACCTATTATCTATATCTATTATCTATTCACTCATTCATGATAGGTAAGGTTAGGTTACTACTACTATCCCTATGACACCACAGTTTATATTTATACATTTATCTATATGCATTTCCTTATATAGTAATACATAGATTATATATATGTTTATTTATACATTGTTTTACCCCCAGGTTACTGCCGCTAACACATGCTGGACTACTACTACTACTACTACTACTACTACTACTATCAGTGAGCTACTCCTACCATATCCAGCCATGCCATAACACCACCACCACTGCAGCAGAGATGGATTTTGAAAGCCCTCATGTGGAGAAGGAGTTTCCGGGCCTGTACGCCTCCGAGTCCTCCAGACGCAGCGACAGCGATTGTGAGTCTCTCTCTCTCTCTCTCTCTCTCTCTCTCTCTCTCTCTCTCTCTCTCTCTCTCTCTCTCTCTCTCTCTCTCTCTCTCTCTCTCTCTCTCTCTCTCTATCTATCTCTCAAAATTATTATTATTATTATTATTATTATTATTATTATTGTTATTATTATTATTATTATTATTGTTATTATTATTAAAATTATTATTAAAATCGTCTATGTATAGACGCTGTCGATTTTCATCCATACGTGTATATATAGATTCCCCGCAAGTGGGCATTCCAGATTGACGTCTATATATAGACTCTGCCGCAAAACTGAACAAACGTTTGAATCTATATATAGATGTTATTTAAGTTAGATTGGTTATATGTATATTGATATATTTGTATGAAGGTTTAGAGTGTAATCACTGACAGTACATGAGTCAGGATCATCAAAATCATCCAAAAAATCAACAACTATATCCTCAGCTGCCAAAGAAGTCATTTCTTCCGGCTTAAGAGGTCTCTTTCTCTTTTACAGCAAAGGAGACAGTTCAAGGGCACAAAAAAAGTAAACATTAATAAAAAAAGCCCGCTACTTGCTGCTCCTAAAAGAATCCAAAGAGGTGGCCGAAAGATAGGTCAGTTTCGGGAGGAGAGGTGTCCTGATACCCTGATACCTTGACATGATAGACTTTAATAATAAAAGAAACTAGAAAAAAAATGCAAAAAATTCCCAGTGTTAGCTGATGTGCAACGCCAACAAAGCACAAGCGGTGACTGTCCTTGAGAGGCAATGTCAGTAAGTGTAGGGGGTTTGAAATGCCTGATAACGATTTATTTAATTAATTTTGTTAGTAGTAAGGAATCGTCTATATATAGACCATGCTACAATCTAATGTGGGCAAATGAGAGCAAACGTTTATATATAGACGCGCCGACAAAAAGTCCCAATTTCAAAACGTCTATATATAGATCCTCCGCTGGGAAGGGGTTAAAAGGACCTGGCTTGCTTGTCTGTCAGTCTGTCTATCTATCCATGACAGCTCGCCAGACGACACGGAGGGCCAGGACACAAGGCTAGTAGTAGTAGTAGTAGTAGTAGCAGGGGTTGTGAGGAGAGAGAGAGAGAGAGAAGGAAGGAAAGAAAAGGAAGGAAAACAGAGAAGAAGAAATTTGTGTGTGTGTGTGTGTGTGTAATTCACCTCTTGGTCTGCTGCGGGTCTCTCTCAAGACAGCCAGCCACTGCTCTACGGAAGAGCACAGAGCTCGTAGTACCGATCTTTGGGTAGGACTGAGACCACTCACACACAACACACCGCGACAACGAGGTCACAACTCCTCGCCTGATGTCGCGTACCTACTCACTGCTAGGTGAACAGGGGCTACACGTGAAAGAAGATAAACCCAACTTATTTTCGCCCGGCTGGGGAATCGAACCCCGGTCCTTCTGGTTGTGAGCCAGACGCTCAACCCCTGAGCTACCGGGCCGTGTGTGTGTGTGTGTTGTCTTGTGATATCTTGCCTCATAATATTTTCTCATGATGTGCATGTATGTATTTATGCATGTGTGTGTGTGTGTGTGTGTGTGTGTGTAGCCTTGTGTGATGGCTTCCCTTATGGCCTGTTCTTCCACGTGTTCTGTTTCCCTCACAATCTGTTCTCCTATTTGTTCCGTTTCACCCCCAGACTAAAGAATTCTGAGCACCGATTCTGTAGCGGAAAGTGTTGGCGTGTGTCATTGCTTGCCGCGC
>NW_026112078.1:102500-107500 GCF_024679095.1 Eriocheir sinensis
CGCTTGCACCATTAACCGTCTAGGGTTGTCCAGGAGGCCCCTTTACCTCAAAAAAGCCTTTCAACGCTGTAGCAACACCAAAATAAAAGTTTAAAAAAGGGGTAGCATGTAACATAGACCACTATAAATAAATCCTCCTCCTCTCCTCCTCCTTCCCAGGTGACCCAAACTCCCTCAACGTCCCTGGGCCAGAAGTTCCAGCCTCCCCTAGGCCACACCTTCAGACAGCACTCTGGAGCCTGGTGGAGTTGGTGGAGGGGCCGGCACTAGGCGAGCACTTTGGCATCCGTGTACCTGCTGTCCCTGGTCCTTACAGCACTGCAAAAGGAGGCTGTAGAAAGTGGGTGCCAGGGGGGGGTGTTCGCACTGTTGTTGTAGTAGTAGTAGTAGTAGTGGTGGTGGTAGTAGTAGTAGTAGTGGTAGTAGTAGTAGTAGTGGTAGTAGTAGTAGTAGTAGTAGTAGTAATAGAAGTAGTGTTATTATTATTATTATTATTATTATTATTATTATTATTATTATTTTGTGTAGTAGTTTTTTTTAATATTTTTTTTCTGTCGACTATTTATTTATTGCTTCTTCTTCTTCTTCTTCTTCTTCTTCTGCTTCTTCTGTTCCAGGGCAATTCTATTTTTCTTTTTTCTTTTTTTTTTTCTTTATTCTTCCCTTTCCTTCCCTTCCTCTTCCTTCCACTCCTTCCCTCTCCTTCCCTTCCATCTTTACCTTCCCTTCCCTTCCTTCCCTATTTTCCTTCCTCTCCTTCCTTCACCCTTTCCTTCCCCATCCCTTCCATCCTTGCTTTCATCCCCTTCCTTCCCTTCTTTCCCTTCCTTCCTTTCCCTTCTCTTTCCATCCCTTCCCTTTCCATCCCTTCCCTTCCCTTCCCTTCCCTCTCCTTCCCTTCCCTTTCCTTTCCTTCCCTTTCCATCCCTTCCCTTCCCATCCTTTCCTTCCTTCCTTCCCTTCCTTCCCTTCCCTTCTACAGGCGTTGAGTCTGGGCATGCTGATGTAGGTGGGGCTGGTCCAGGTCACCTCAGTTAGCTTCATCTTGAGGGAGCAGCCATCTTAAGTTGATGGGACTTAGTGCTGCCCCCTGGACTCACCTGTGTCTGTCTTCCCTAGTGCTGCCCCCGCATGAATTGCTGCCCTGGGGAACCTGGGGATAAAGAAGAGCAGAGGATATTTGTAAATGATAATATGAAAAAGAGGAATTATATCAGAAAAAAGCAGCAAATATGACACAGTGAATAATTGATAAATATAAAGGAAGTGAAAGAAAAATAGATAAATCAATTAATAGAAGAAAAAATTAATTAAGATTTTGAGAGGTCAGAAAATATAGATGAGAATGTAATTGGAAAATGTGATCGTGAAACAGTTAATAAAAGAAATAAGATATCTAATCAAAGAAAAGTGTGATGTAAAAAAGAAGATAATGAGAGGAAATGCAAGATGATACTGTGATAGTCAAAAAGAATACTGAAAAATCATTAAAAAAATGAAATAAAAATAAAAGAAAATAGTAATTAATGTGTTCATGTATATTAGAAAAATGAAAAGACATTCCTTCCCTTCCTTCCCTTCCCTTCACCCTTCCCTTCCTTTCCCATCCTTCCTTCTTTCCTTCCTCCTTCCTTTTATCCCCTCCTTCCTTTCCATCCTCCTTTCCCAAAATGAGGAAATAAAATAAGGAAAATATTAATTAATATGTTCATGTATATTAGAAAAATGAATAGAGTGAAATTCCTTTCCTTCCCTTCCCTTCCCTTCACTTTCCCCATCCCCTCCTTACGAAATGAAATAAAAATAAAGAAAATATTAATTAATGTGTTCATGTATATTAGAAAAATAGATAGGTGAAATTCCTTCCCTTCCTACCTTCTTCCCTTCCTTTCTTCCTTTCCTTCCCTTCCCTCTCCTTCCTTCCCATCCTTCCTCTCCTTCCCTTCCATCTTTTACCTTCCCTTCCTTCCTTCCCTTCCTTTTCCTTCCTCCTCCCTTCCTTCCTTCCTTTCCTTCCCATCCTTCCATCCCTTCCCTTTCCATCCTTCCTTCCTTCCTTTCCCTTCCCTTCCCTTTCCTTCCCTCTCCTTCCCTCCCATCCCTTCCTTTCCATCCTTCCTTCCTTCCTTCCCTTCCTTCCTTCCTTCCCTTTCCTTTCCTTCCTTTCATCCTTCCTTCCATCCTTTCCTTCCTTTCCTTCCCTTCCTTCCCTTCCTTCCACAGGCGTTGAGTCACAGGCATGCTGATGTAGGGTGGGGCTGGTCCAGGTCACCTCAGGTCAAACTTCATCTTGAGGAGCAGCCGTAAGTTAGTCTTGGGGACTTAGTGCTGCCCCTGGACTACCCCTGGCCAATACTGTCTTCCCCTAGTGCTGCCCCCATGGTGCTGCCCTGGGGGAACCTAAGGGATAAAAGAGAGCAGAGGATAATGTAAGTGATAATATAGAAAAGAAGGAATTATATCAGAAAAAGCAGCAAATATGACACAGTGAATAATTGATAAATATAAGGAAGTGAAAGAAAGAATAGATAAATCAGAGTTAATAGAAAAGGAATTAATTAAGATTTTGAGAGGTCAGAAAAATATAGATGAGAATGTAATTGGAAAATGTGATCATTGAAAACAGTTAATAAAAAAAGAAATAAAGATATCTAATCAAAGAAAAGTGTGAATGTAAAAGAAAAGATAATGAAGGAAATGCAAGATGATACTGTGATGATCCAAAGAATACTGAAAGAAATCATTAAAAAAATGAAATAAAAATAAAAGAAAATATTAATTAATGTGTTCATGTATATTAGAAAAATGAAAAGGTGAAATTCCTTCCCTTCCCTTCCCTTCCCTTCCCTTCCCTTCCTTTCCCATCCCTTCCCTTCCTTTCCCTTCCCCTCCCTTCCTTTCCCATCCCCTCCTTTCCCCAAGAAATGAGGAAATAAAAATAAAGGAAAATATTAATTAATGTGTTCATGTATATTAGAAAAATGAATAGGTGAAATTCCTTTCCTTCCCTTCCCTTCCCTTTCTTTCCCATCCCCTCCCTTCCCCAAGAATGAGAAATAAAAATAAAAAAAATATTAATTAATGTGTTCATGTATATTAGAAAAATGAATAGGTGAAATTCCTTCCCTTCCCTACCCTTCCCTTCCCTTCCCTTTCCTCACCTTCCCTTCCCTTCCTTTCCTTCCTTTCCTTTCCTTCTTTCCTTCCTTTCTTCCTTCCTTTCCTTCCTTCCTTCCTTCCCTTCCTTTCCTTCCTTTCCTTTCCTTCTTTCCTTCCTTTCTTCCTTCCTTTCCTTCCTTCCCTTCCTTTCCTTCCTTCCTTCCTTTCCTTCCTCTTCCTTCCTTTCCTTTCCTTCTCTTCCTTCCTTTCCTTCCTTTCCTTCCTTCCTTTCCTTCCTTTCCTTCCCTTCCCTTCCATTTCCTTCCCTTCCCTTCCCTTACCTTCCCTTTCCTTCCCTTCCCTTCCCTTTCTTTCCCATCCCCTCCCTTCCCCAAGAAATGAGGAAATAAAAATAAAAGAAAATATTAATTAATGTGTTCATGTATATTAGAAAAATGAAAAGGTTATATTCCTTCCTTCCCTTCCCTCCCTTCCTTCCTTTCCTTCCTTCCCCTCCTTCCCCAAGAAATGAGGAAATAAAAATAAAAGAAAATATTAATTAATGTGTTCATGTATATTAGAAAAATGAAAAGATGAAATTCCTTCCCTTCCCTTGCCTTCCCTTTCCTTCCTTTCTTTCCCTTTCCTTCCATCCTTCCTTCCCTTCCATCCCTTTCCTTTCTTTCCTTCATCCTTCCATCCTTTCCTTCCTTCCCTTCCTTCCCTTTCCTTTCCTCTCCTTCCTTCCTTCCTTTCCTTCCCTTCCCTTTCCTTTCCTTCGCTTCCTTTCCCTCCCATTCCTTTCCTTCCCTTTCCTTCCTTCCTTTCCCCTTCCCTTTCCTTCCCTTTCCTTTCCTTCCCTTCCCTTCCCTTTCCTTCCCATCCCTTTCCTTCCCTTTCCTTCCCATCCCTCTCCTTACCTTTCCTTCCTTCCTTTCCTTCCCTTCCTTCCCTTCCTTCCTTCCTTCCTTCCCTTTCCTTCCTTCCTTCCTTTCCTTCCCTTCCTTCCCTTTCCTTCCTTCCCTTCCTTCCTTTCCTTCCCTTTCCTTCCCTTCCTTTCCTTCCTTTCCTTCCTTCCTTCCTTCCTTCCTTTCCTTCCTTCTCTTTCCTTCCTTCCCTTCTCCATCCTCCCCAAGAAATGAAATAAAAATAAAGAAAATATTAATTAATGTGTTCATGTATATTAGAAAATGAAAAGATTAAATTCCTTCCCATCCTTCCTTCCTTCTCTTCCTTTTCCTTCCCTTCCTTCCCTTCCCCTTTCCTTCCCTTCCTTCCTTTCCTTCCTTCCTTCCTTCCTTTCCCTTTTCCTTCCTTCCCTTTCCTTCCTTCCCTTCCTTCCCCCCCATTCCTTCCTTCCCTTCCTTCCTTTCCTTCCTTCCCTTCCTTTCCTTCTTCCCTCCTTCCTTCCTTCCTTCCTTTCCTTCCATCCTTTCCTTCCTTCCCTTTCCTTCCTTCCTTCCTTCCCTTCCTTTCCTTCCTTCCTTCCCTTCCCTTTCCTTCCATCCCCTCCTTCATTTCCTTCCCATCCTCCCTTCCCCAAGAAATGAGGAAATAAAAATAAAAGAAAATATTAATTAATGTGTTCATGTATATTAGAAAAATGAAAAGATGAAATTCCTTCCCATCCCTTCCCTTCCCTTCCCTTCCCTTTCCTTCCCTTCCCTTTCTTTCCCTTTCCTTCCCATCCCTTCCCTTCCCTTCCCATCCCTTTCCTTCCTTCCTTTCCTTCCATCCATCCATCCTTTTCCCATCCCTTTCCTTCCCTTCCTTCCCTTCCCTTCCCTTCCCTTTCCTTCCCTTTCCTATCCTTCCCTTCCCTTTCCTTCCATTTCCTTTGCTTCCCTTCCCTTTCCTTCCCTTCCCTTTCCTTCCCTTTCTTTTCCTTCCCTTCCCTTTCC
>NW_026112078.1:110000-170000 GCF_024679095.1 Eriocheir sinensis
AAATACATTAGAAACAGACAAGAGAGAGAGAGAAGGAGGAGAAAATTATTAATATTTGACCTTCCCGCTCTGTCTCGCTTCTCATATCCTTCTGCACACTTTTGTACACTTTTCCACACTTACCCACGTCAGCCTGCACACTTAAACACGTTATTATGCCCCGAGTTCAAGTGTTCTGAAGACTTTACTGATGCAAACTCTCCCTTCGTGTATCGTTTTCTCCTTTCGTTAATACTTAATAGCATACCCTGATCTTACTTGTCTCCCCTTATCTGTTATTTTGAGCGTGTTTTTACCCGTGAACTTGCTCTATTTATCCGTCGTCAAGTTCTAAGGTTGTCGTGTATTAAAGTTCCAACACTATGATGACGTCACGGCCGCCATCTTCCCTGTCGTCTGGGAAGGCTGCCGAGACAGCGATCTATTTTTCTTGTTTTTTCAGGTTATTATAAAGTGCCCGGAAGCGCCATGCTGTGGGAAGGTAGGTGGATCCCTTGCCCTTATTTTGGTGTGCAGGGACAGGAAATCAGGGCGTGGAAAGAGGGGAAAATTGGAAAATCTGTTTCATGTGGCGGCGGTGATGGTGGTGGTGATGGCGGCGGTGATGGTGGTGATGACGGCGGTGATGGTGGTGGTGGTGATGACGGCGGTGATGGTGGTGGTGGTGATGACGGCGGTGGTGATGGTGGTGGTGGTGATGGCGGCGGTGATGGTGGTGGTGACAGGTGTTGGTGGTGATGGTGGTGGTGGTGGTGACGGCGGTGGTGATGACGGCAGTGGTGACAGGTGTTTGTGGTGATGAAGGCGGTGGTGACAGGTGTTTGTGGTGATGACGGCGGTGGTGATGGTGGTGGTGGTGATGACGGCGGTGATGGTGGTGGTGGTGATGACGGCGGTGATGGTGGTGGTGGTGGTGATGGTGGTGGTGGTGATGATGACGGTGGTGGTGGTGAGTTGATGGTGGTGATGGCAGTGATGGTGGTGGTGGTGATGGTGATGGCAGTGATGGTGGTGGTGGTGATGATGACGGTGGTGGTGGTGGTGGTGAGTTGATGGTGGTGATGGCAGTGATGGTGGTGGTGGTGATGGTGATGGCAGTGTTGATGGTGGTGGTGGTGATGATGGTGGTGGTGATGGTGGTGGTGGTGAGTTGATGGTGGTGATGGCAGTGATGGTGGTGGTGGTGGTGGTGATGGCAGTGTTGATGGTGTTGGTGGTGATGATGGTGGTGGTGATGGTGGTGGTGGTGAGTTGATGGTGGTGATGGCAGTGATGGTGGTGGTAGTGATGGTGATGGCAGTGTTGATGGTGGTGGTGGTGATGATGGTGTTAGACCCTCAGCAGTGACTGGGGTCTGCCATGTCCACTCCACCAATTCCACCTCCATTGACATCGGCAGCGGCAGTGATAGGCTAGAGTATTTCTGTTATCATTAAGGGATTATTGAAGAAAGGGTAGCCTAATCATTTTGACATTTATCCCTAACTATTTGGGTGTTATTCCAGAAATCAGATGTGGTTAGGTTAGATTAATTCATCTTTTTATTCATCTTTTCCGTTATTTTGAGCGCTTTTTACCATTTAACGTTCTATTTACTCAATGGTTAGGTTAGATTTGGTCAGGTTGCCTTGGTAAAAATGGGGCAGGCTTTGCACAGCTCCATTGTCACTGGTAGTTGGTGGGTGTATTTCTGGAGTTTTACCTGTAATATGAAGGTGATAACTCTCACTATATATAGATGTTAATTTTTTCCATATATGTATCATTACCTTTAATGGGGACTGGGTGGCCCCATTTTTTTTTTTTTTTTTTTTAGGAGACGGGCGAAAAAAAAAAAAAAAAAAAAAACTGTCCCGAACAGAGGTTAAAGGGTGTCATCAGAGTTAATTTCGGGAGGGAGGTGTCCTGATACCCTCCTCTTGAAAGAGTTCAAGTCGTAGAGGAGGAAATACAGATGAAGGAAGATTGTTCAGGATTTACCAGCGTGAGGGATGAAAGTGAAGATGCTGGTGCTAACTTGCATAAGGGTTTGGACAGTATGGGATGAGCATGGGAGAGTCGAGTGCAGCAGGGGTGGGAGGGGGAGGCATGCAGTTAGCAAGTTCAGAAGAGCAGTCAGCGTGGAAATATCGATGATCGATAGAAGATAGATGAGAGAGGCAACATTGCTAAATTTTCGGCTGGCCCTGGCCCGTGATTTTTATTTATTTATTTATTATAATATTGAATTGCATACGTACTTTTTTCAAACGAACTTTATCCCTTACAAACATTTGCTTACGAAAAATTGCATACGAATTTTATGCATGCGAACTATTTCCATACGTACTGTGGTCCTAGAATCATTATAAAGAGCGGAGCAATTCTTGTCTAAACCCTGTAATAGAATAAGTCTTTGTAGGTCACAGAAGGCCATAGACAAGGGAGGTTAGGTTCTCAGGTAATATTTCCTTTGTCTTGTTTCCCTGTTAGCTTTGAGGGTCAGGGTGGACCACTGGCCGCCACCTCCTCCTTGCCCTCATGCTAAACCTTTACTACTGTTCCTATAGGTAATGCACTCTCTCTCTCTCTCTCTCTCTCTCTCTCTCTCTCTCTCTCTCTCTCTCTCTCTCTCTCTCTCTCTCTCTCTCTCTCTCTCATAAAAATAAACATTAAAATTCTTGAAGGAATTTATTATTCCCAAAAAGACTCAGTGTTTATACAGTTCTCATTCCTAACTTAATTTGCAGACATAAGAAGAAGAGGAGGAAGAACAAGAGGAGGAGGAGGAGGAGGATGAAGGGGACACACAGGAATCAAATGGTGAGTGTTGTTAACTTTATAACTATTTTCCTTGTTCATCTTCTTGCACCAATTTTCTTCCTGCAATTGTTCCTTTTGTGCAAAATTCTCGGTCTTTTTTATTTCCATTTCCAGCTCTCAGTCTTCTCTCCTTCCTGTTAGTTCCTGCCACACAGCTGCCCTCGGTACAATGTCAGGTCACAGTGCGGGGCAGAGTTGTCATATGAAAAGGGACTCTGCCATCAAGCGTGACATGTTGTGGGAGCGGTTGTACAGAATAGTGAAGTCCCTGCCATATATAGGGTGGTCCTAATCATGACTGGGTTCAGATAGGAGTGGGTTGGTTTGGAGTCAGTTGGTGGTCAGACCCTGGTGGCAAGGTGGCTCTTAGGGTCGTATTATGAGACATTTCGCCAAGAACACATATTTGACAAGGCTTTCGTAGGAGTTGTGGGCATTTCCTGGGGTAGTTTATGACCCTGGTGGTAGTGTGACCCTTCCTCTGTACCATGAAGCTAAAAACACACATTTGTCAAGACTTTCATAGGAGTTTGGGGCATCTCCTTGGGTAGTTTTATGACCCTGGAGGTAGTGTGACCCTTCCTCTGTACCATGAACCTAAAAAACCCACATTTGTCAAGACTTTCATAGGAGTTTGGGGCATCTCCTTGGGTAGTTTATGACCCTGGTGGTAGTGTGACCCTTCCTCTGTACCATGAAGCTAAAGAAACACACATTTGTCAAGACTTCGAGCTTGTATGGGGTGGTACACAGGTGCCTTGAATGGACTCGCCCTAAAAACACTAGTAGGAAAAGCACCTCATGAAAGTGACACACAACTATATGGAAGTCTCAGGAGCATAACACACACACACACACACACACACACACACACACTTTGAATATGTATGTATCTGGGTGGGTGAGTGAGTGTATATGTGTGTGTGTGTGTGTGTTTGGGAATATCATACTCCATTTCTTCCCATCCCATCCCTTCCCATGCCTTCCTTTCCATCCCTTCCCTACCTATCCTATTCTCTTTTATTCTGTTGTATTCTCTTTTATTCTGTTGTATTCTGTTGTATTATCTTTTATTCTGTTGTATTCTGTTGTATTCTCTTTTATTCTGTTGTATTCTGTTGTATTATCTTTTATTCTGTTGTATTCTGTTGTATTCTCTTTTATTCTGTTGTATTCTGTTGTATTATCTTTTATTCTGTTGTATTCTCTTTTATTCTGTTGTATTCTGTTGTATTCTCTTTTATTCTGTTGTATTCTGTTGTATTCTGTTGTATTATCTTTTATTCTGTTGTATTCTCTTTTATTCTGTTGTATTCTCTTTTATTCTGTTGTATTCTGTTGTATTATCTTTTATTCTGTTGTATTCTGTTGTATTCTCTTTTATTCTGTTGTATTCTCTTTTATTCTTTTGTATTCTGTTGTATTATCTTTTATTCTGTTGTATTCTGTTGTATTCTCTTTTATTCTGTTGTATTCTCTTTTATTCTGTTGTATTCTCTTTTATTCTGTTGTATTCTGTTGTATTCTCTTTTATTCTGTTGTATTTTGTTGTATTCTCTTTTATTCTGTTGTATTCTCTTTTATTCTGTTGTATTCTGTTGTATTCTCTTTTATTCTGTTGTATTCTCTTTTATTCTGTTGTATTCTCTTTTATTCTGTTGTATTCTGTTGTATTATCTTTTATTCTGTTGTATTCTCTTTTATTCTGTTGTATTCTGTTGTATTCTCTTTTATTCTCTTTTATTCTGTTGTATTCTGTTGTATTCTCTTTTATTCTGTTGTATTCTGTTGTATTCTCTTTTATTCTGTTGTATTCTGTTGTATTCTGTTGTATTCTCTTTTATTCTGTTGTATTCTCTTTTATTCTGTTGTATTCTGTTGTATTCTCTTTTATTCTGTTGTATTCTGTTGTATTCTCTTTTATTCTGTTGTATTCTGTTGTATTATCTTTTATTCTGTTGTATTCTCTTTTATTCTGTTGTATTCTCTTTTATTCTGTTGTATTCTGTTGTATTCTCTTTTATTCTGTTGTATTCTCTTTTATTCTGTTGTATTCTGTTGTATTCTCTTTTATTCTGTTGTATTCTCTTTTATTCTGTTTTATTCTCTTGTATTCTGTTGTATTCTCTTTTATTCTGTTGTATTCTGTTGTATTCTGTTGTATTCTCTTTTATTCTGTTGTATTCTGTTGTATTCTCTTTTATTCTGTTGTATTCTCTTTTATTCTGTTGTATTCTGTTGTATTCTCTTTTATTCTGTTGTATTCTGTTGCATTCTCTTTTATTCTGTTGTATTCTGTTGTATTATCTTTTATTCTGTTGTATTCTCTTTTATTCTGTTGTATTCTGTTGTATTCTCTTTTATTCTGTTGTATTCTCTTTTATTCTGTTGTATTCTGTTGTATTATCTTTTATTCTGTTGTATTCTCTTTTATTCTGTTGTATTCTCTTTTATTCTGTTGTATTCTGTTGTATTCTCTTTTATTCTGTTGTATTCTGTTGTATTATCTTTTATTCTGTTGTATTATCTTTTATTCTGTTGTATTCTCTTTTATTCTGTTGTATTCTGTTGTATTCTCTTTTATTCTGTTGTATTCTGTTGTATTCTCTTTTATTCTGTTGTATTCTCTTTTATTCTGTTGTATTCTCTTTTATTCTGTTGTATTCTCTTTTATTCTGTTGTATTCTGTTGTATTCTCTTTTATTCTGTTGTATTCTCTTTTATTCTGTTGTATTCTCTTTTATTCTGTTGTATTCTCTTTTATTCTGTTGTATTCTGTTGTATTCTCTTTTATTCTGTTGTATTCTGTTGTATTATCTTTTATTCTGTTGTATTCTGTTGTATTCTCTTTTATTCTGTTGTATTCTCTTTTATTCTGTTGTATTCTGTTGTATTCTCTTATTCTGTTGTATTCTCTTTTATTCTGTTGTATTCTGTTGTATTCTGTTGTATTCTCTTTTATTCTGTTGTATTCTGTTGTATTCTCATTTATTCTGTTGTATTCTCTTTTATTCTGTTGTATTCTGTTGTATTATCTTTTATTCTGTTGTATTCTCTTTTATTCTGTTGTATTCTGTTGTATTCTTTTGTATTCTCTTTTATTCTGTTGTATTCTGTTGTATTATCTTTTATTCTGTTGTATTCTGTTGTATTATCTTTTATTCTGTTGTATTCTCTTTTATTCTGTTGTATTCTCTTTTATTCTGTTGTATTCTCTTTTATTCTGTTGTATTCTGTTGTATTATCTTTTATTCTGTTGTATTCTCTTTTATTCTGTTGTATTATCTTTTACTCTGTTGTATTCTGTTGTATTCTCGTTTATTCTGTTGTATTATGTTGTATTCTGTTGTATTCTCTTTTATTCTGTTGTATTCTGTTGTATTATCTTTTATTCTGTTGTATTCTGTTGTATTCTCTTTTATTCTGTTGTATTCTGTTGTATTCTGTTTTATTCTGTTGTATTCTGTTGTATTCTCTTTTATTCTGTTGTATTCTGTTGTATTCTGTTGTATTCTCTTTTATTCTGTTGTATTATCTTTTATTCTGTTGTATTCTGTTGTATTCTCTTTTATTCTGTTGTATTCTCTTTTATTCTGTTGTATTATCTTTTATTCTGTTGTATTCTGTTGTATTCTCTTTTATTCTGTTGTATTCTGTTGTATTCTCTTTTATTCTGTTGTATTCTCTTTTATTCTGTTGTATTCTCTTTTATTCTGTTTTATTATCTTTTATTATTTTGTATTCTCTTTTATTCTGTTGTATTCTGTTGTATTCTCTTTTATTCTGTTGTATTCTGTTGTATTCTCTTTTATTCTGTTGTATTCTGTTGTATTCTCTTTTATTCTGTTGTATTCTCTTTTATTCTGTTGTATTCTGTTGTATTCTCTTTTATTCTGTTGTATTCTGTTGTATTCTCTTTTATTCTGTTGTATTCTGTTGTATTATCTTTTATTCTGTTGTATTCTCTTTTATTCTATTGTATTCTGTTGTATTCTCTTTTATTCTGTTGTATTCTGTTGTATTCTCTTTTATTCTGTTGTATTCTCTTTTATTCTGTTGTATTCTGTTGTATTCTCTTTTATTCTGTTGTATTCTGTTGTATTATCTTTTATTCTGTTGTATTCTGTTGTATTCTCTTTTATTCTGTTGTATTCTGTTGTATTCTCTTTTATTCTGTTGTATTCTGTTGTATTATCTTTTATTCTGTTGTATTCTGTTGTATTCTGTTGTATTCTGTTGTATTCTGTTGTATTCTCTTTTATTCTGTTGTATTCTGTTGTATTCTGTTGTATTCTATTTTATTCTGTTGTATTCTGTTGTATTCTCTTTTATTCTGTTGTATTCTCTTTTATTCTGTTGTATTCTGTTGTATTCTCTTTTATTCTCTTTTATTCTGTTGTATTCTCTTTTATTCTGTTGTATTCTGTTGTATTATCTTTTATTCTGTTGTATTCTCTTTTATTCTGTTGTATTCTGTTGTATTCTCTTTTATTCTGTTGTATTCTCTTTTATTCTGTTGTATTCTGTTGTATTATCTTTTATTCTGTTGTATTCTCTTTTATTCTTTTGTATTCTCTTTTATTCTGTTGTATTCTGTTGTATTCTCTTTTATTCTGTTGTATTCTGTTGTATTATCTTTTATTCTGTTGTATTATCTTTTATTCTGTTGTATTCTCTTTTATTCTGTTGTATTCTGTTGTATTCTCTTTTATTCTGTTGTATTCTGTTGTATTCTCTTTTATTCTGTTGTATTCTGTTGTATTATCTTTTATTCTGTTGTATTCTCTTTTATTCTGTTGTATTCTGTTGTATTCTCTTTTATTCTGTTGTATTCTCTTTTATTCTGTTGTATTCTGTTGTATTCTCTTTTATTCTGTTGTATTCTGTTGTATTCTCTTTTATTCTGTTGTATTCTGTTGTATTCTTTTATTCTGTTGTATTCTCTTTTATTCTGTTGTATTCTCTTTTATTCTGTTGTATTCTGTTGTATTCTCTTTTATTCTGTTGTATTCTCTTTTATTCTGTTGTATTCTGTTGTATTCTCTTTTATTCTGTTGTATTCTGTTGTATTCTGTTGTATTCTCTTTTATTCTGTTGTATTCTCTTTTATTCTGTTGTATTCTGTTGTATTATCTTTTATTCTGTTGTATTCTGTTGTATTCTCTTTTATTCTGTTGTATTCTGTTGTATTCTGTTGTATTCTCTTTTATTCTGTTGTATTCTGTTGTATTATCTTTTATTCTGTTGTATTCTGTTGTATTATCTTTTATTCTGTTGTATTCTCTTTTATTCTTTTGTATTCTCTTTTATTCTGTTGTATTCTGTTGTATTCTCTTTTATTCTGTTGTATTCTGTTGTATTATCTTTTATTCTGTTGTATTCTGTTGTATTCTCTTTTATTCTGTTGTATTATCTTTTATTCTGTTGTATTCTGTTGTATTCTCTTTTATTCTGTTGTATTCTGTTGTATTCTGTTGTATTCTCTTTTATTCTGTTGTATTCTGTTGTATTCTCTTTTATTCTGTTGTATTCTGTTGTATTCTCTTTTATTCTGTTGTATTCTGTTGTATTCTCTTTTATTCTGTTGTATTCTGTTGTATTCTCTTTTATTATGTTTTATTCTGTTGTATTCTTTTGTATTCTCTTTTATTCTGTTGTATTCTCTTTTATTCTGTTGTATTCTGTTGTATTCTCTTTTATTCTGTTGTATTCTCTTTTATTCTGTTGTATTCTGTTGTATTCTGTTGTATTCTCTTTTATTCTGTTGTATTCTGTTGTATTATCTTTTATTCTGTTGTATTCTGTTGTATTCTGTTGTATTCTCTTTTATTCTGTTGTATTCTCTTTTATTCTGTTGTATTCTCTTTTATTCTGTTGTATTCTGTTGTATTCTCTTTTATTCTGTTGTATTCTGTTGTATTCTCTTTTATTCTGTTGTATTCTGTTGTATTATCTTTTATTCTGTTGTATTCTCTTTTATTCTGTTGTATTCTGTTGTATTCTCTTTTATTCTGTTGTATTCTGTTGTATTCTCTTTTATTCTGTTGTATTCTGTTGTATTATCTTTTATTCTGTTGTATTCTCTTTTATTCTGTTGTATTATCTTTTATTCTGTTGTATTCTCTTTTATTCTGTTGTATTCTCTTTTATTCTGTTGTATTCTGTTGTATTCTCTTTTATTCTGTTGTATTCTGTTGTATTATCTTTTATTCTGTTGTATTCTGTTGTATTCTCTTTTATTCTGTTGTATTCTGTTGTATTCTCTTTTATTCTGTTGTATTCTGTTGTATTCTCTTTTATTCTGTTGTATTCTGTTGTATTCTGTTGTATTCTCTTTTATTCTGTTGTATTCTCTTTTATTCTGTTGTATTCTGTTGTATTATCTTTTATTCTGTTGTATTCTGTTGTATTCTCTTTTATTCTGTTGTATTCTGTTGTATTCTCTTTTATTCTTTTGTATTCTGTTGTATTCTCTTTTATTCTGTTGTATTCTGTTGTATTCTCTTTTATTCTGTTGTATTCTGTTGTATTCTCTTTTATTCTGTTGTATTCTGTTGTATTCTGTTGTATTCTCTTTTATTCTGTTGTATTCTGTTGTATTATCTTTTATTCTGTTGTATTCTCTTTTATTCTGTTGTATTCTGTTGTATTCTCTTTTATTCTGTTGTATTCTGTTGTATTATCTTTTATTCTGTTGTATTCTCTTTTATTCTGTTGTATTCTCTTTTATTCTGTTGTATTCTGTTGTATTCTCTTTTATTCTGTTGTATTCTCTTTTATTCTGTTGTATTCTCTTTTATTCTGTTGTATTCTCTTTTATTCTGTTGTATTCTCTTTTATTCTGTTGTATTCTGTTGTATTCTCTTTTATTCTGTTGTATTCTGTTGTATTCTCTTTTATTCTATTGTATTCTGTTGTATTCTCTTTTATTCTGTTGTATTCTGTTGTATTCTCTTTTATTCTGTTGTATTCTGTTGTATTATCTTTTATTCTGTTGTATTCTCTTTTATTCTGTTGTATTCTCTTTTATTCTGTTGTATTCTCTTTTATTCTGTTGTATTATCTTTTATTCTGTTGTATTCTCTTTTATTCTGTTGTATTCTGTTGTATTCTCTTTTATTCTGTTGTATTCTGTTGTATTCTCTTTTATTCTGTTGTATTCTGTTGTATTCTCTTTTATTCTGTTGTATTCTGTTGTATTCTCTTTTATTCTATTTTATTCTGTTGTATTCTCTTTTATTCTGTTGTATTCTGTTGTATTCTCTTTTATTCTGTTGTATTCTGTTGTATTCTCTTTTATTCTGTTGTATTCTGTTGTATTCTCTTTTATTCTGTTGTATTCTGTTGTATTATCTTTTATTCTGTTGTATTCTCTTTTATTCTGTTGTATTCTGTTGTATTCTCTTTTATTCTGTTGTATTCTGTTGTATTCTGTTGTATTCTCTTTTATTCTGTTGTATTCTCTTTTATTCTGTTGTATTCTGTTGTATTCTCTTTTATTCTGTTGTATTCTGTTGTATTCTCTTTTATTCTGTTGTATTCTGTTGTATTCTCTTTTATTCTGTTGTATTCTGTTGTATTATCTTTTATTCTGTTGTATTCTGTTGTATTCTCTTTTATTCTGTTGTATTCTGTTGTATTCTCTTTTATTCTGTTGTATTCTGTTGTATTCTCTTTTATTCTGTTGTATTCTGTTGTATTCTCTTTTATTCTGTTGTATTCTCTTTTATTCTGTTGTATTCTGTTGTATTCTCTTTTATTCTGTTGTATTCTGTTGTATTCTCTTTTATTCTGTTGTATTCTGTTGTATTATCTTTTATTCTGTTGTATTCTGTTGTATTCTCTTTTATTCTGTTGTATTCTGTTGTATTCTCTTTTATTCTGTTGTATTCTGTTGTATTCTCTTTTATTCTGTTGTATTCTCTTTTATTCTGTTGTATTCTGTTGTATTCTCTTTTATTCTGTTGTATTCTGTTGTATTCTCTTTTATTCTGTTGTATTCTGTTGTATTCTCTTTTATTCTGTTGTATTCTGTTGTATTATCTTTTATTCTGTTGTATTCTCTTTTATTCTGTTGTATTCTGTTGTATTCTCTTTTATTCTGTTGTATTCTGTTGTATTCTCTTTTATTCTGTTGTATTCTGTTGTATTATCTTTTATTCTGTTGTATTCTCTTTTATTCTGTTGTATTCTGTTGTATTCTGTTGTATTCTCTTTTATTCTGTTGTATTCTGTTGTATTCTCTTTTATTCTGTTGTATTCTCTTTTATTCTGTTGTATTCTGTTGTATTCTCTTTTATTCTGTTGTATTCTCTTTTATTCTGTTGTATTCTGTTGTATTCTGTTGTATTCTCTTTTATTCTGTTTTATTCTGTTGTATTCTCTTTTATTCTGTTGTATTCTGTTGTATTCTCTTTTATTCTGTTGTATTCTGTTGTATTATCTTTTATTCTGTTGTATTCTGTTGTATTCTCTTTTATTCTGTTGTATTCTGTTGTATTCTCTTTTATTCTGTTGTATTCTGTTGTATTCTCTTTTATTCTGTTGTATTCTGTTGTATTATCTTTTATTCTGTTGTATTCTCTTTTATTCTGTTGTATTCTGTTGTATTCTCTTTTATTCTGTTGTATTCTGTTGTATTCTCTTTTATTCTGTTGTATTCTCTTTTATTCTGTTGTACTATGTTGTATCTTTTATTCTGTTGTATTCTGTTGTATTCTCTTTTATTTGTATTCTGTTGTATTCTCTTTTATTCTGTTGTATTCTGTTGTATTATCTTTTATTCTGTTGTATTCTGTTGTATTCTCTTTTATTCTATTTGTATTCTGTTGTATTCTCTTTTATTCTGTTGTATTCTGTTGTATTCTCTTTTATTCTGTTGTATTCTATTTGTATTCTGTTGTATTCTCTTTTATTCTATTTGTATTCTGTTGTATTCTCTTTTATTCTGTTGTATTCTGTTGTATTCTCTTTTATTCTGTTGTATTCTGTTGTATTCTCTTTTATTCTGTTGTATTCTGTTGTATTCTCTTTTATTCTGTTGTATTCTCTTTTATTCTGTTGTATTCTGTTGTATTCTCTTTTATTCTGTTGTATTCTGTTGTATTCTCTTTTATTCTGTTGTATTCTCTCTTTTATTCTGTTGTATTCTGTTGTATTCTCTTTTATTCTGTTGTATTCTCTTTTATTCTGTTGTATTCTGTTGTATTCTCTTTTATTCTGTTGTATTCTGTTGTATTCTCTTTTATTCTGTTGTATTCTGTTGTATTCTCTTTTATTCTGTTGTATTCTGTTGTATTCTCTTTTATTCTGTTGTATTCTGTTGTATTATCTTTTATTCTGTTGTATTCTGTTGTATTCTCTTTTATTCTGTTGTATTCTGTTGTATTCTCTTTTATTCTGTTGTATTCTGTTGTATTCTCTTTTATTCTGTTGTATTCTGTTGTATTCTCTTTTATTCTGTTGTATTCTGTTGTATTCTCTTTTATTCTGTTGTATTCTGTTGTATTCTCTTTTATTCTGTTGTATTCTGTTGTATTCTCTTTTATTCTGTTGTATTCTCTTTTATTCTGTTGTATTCTGTTGTATTCTTTTGTATTCTCTTTTATTCTGTTGTATTCTGTTGTATTATCTTTTATTCTGTTGTATTCTCTTTTATTCTGTTGTATTCTGTTGTATTCTCTTTTATTCTGTTGTATTCTGTTGTATTCTCTTTTATTCTGTTGTATTCTCTTTTATTCTGTTGTATTCTGTTGTATTCTCTTTTATTCTGTTGTATTCTGTTGTATTCTCTTTTATTCTGTTGTATTCTCTTTTATTCTGTTGTATTCTCTTTTATTCTGTTGTATTCTGTTGTATTCTCTTTTATTCTGTTGTATTCTCTTTTATTCTGTTGTATTCTCTTTTATTCTGTTGTATTCTGTTGTATTCTCTTTTATTCTGTTGTATTCTGTTGTATTCTCTTTTATTCTGTTGTATTCTGTTGTATTCTCTTTTATTCTGTTGTATTGTATTCTCTTTTATTCTGTTGTATTCTGTTGTATTCTCTTTTATTCTGTTGTATTCTCTTTTATTCTGTTGTATTATATTTTATTCTGTTGTATTCTGTTGTATTCTCTTTTATTCTGTTGTATTCTGTTGTATTCTCTTTTATTCTGTTGTATTCTGTTGTATTCTCTTTTATTCTGTTGTATTCTGTTGTATTCTCTTTTATTCTGTTGTATTCTGTTGTATTCTCTTTTATTCTGTTGTATTCTGTTGTATTCTCTTTTATTCTGTTGTATTCTCTTTTATTCTGTTGTATTCTGTTGTATTCTCTTTTATTCTGTTGTATTCTGTTGTATTCTCTTTTATTCATTTGTATTCTGTTGTATTCTCTTTTATTCTGTTGTATTCTGTTGTATTCTCTTTTATTCTGTTGTATTCTGTTGTATTCTCTTTTATTCTGTTGTATTCTGTTGTATTCTCTTTTATTCTGTTGTATTCTGTTGTATTCTCTTTTATTCTGTTGTATTCTGTTGTATTCTCTTTTATTCTGTTGTATTCTGTTGTATTCTCTTTTATTCTGTTGTATTCTGTTGTATTCTGTTGTATTCTCTTTTATTCTGTTGTATTCTGTTGTATTCTCTTTTATTCTGTTGTATTCTGTTGTATTCTCTTTTATTCTGTTGTATTCTCTTTTATTCTGTTGTATTCTGTTGTATTATCTTTTATTCTGTTGTATTCTGTTGTATTCTCTTTTATTCTGTTGTATTCTGTTGTATTATCTTTTATTCTGTTGTATTCTCTTTTATTCTGTTGTATTCTGTTGTATTCTCTTTTATTCTGTTGTATTCTCTTTTATTCTGTTGTATTCTCTTTTATTCTGTTGTATTCTGTTGTATTCTCTTTTATTCTGTTGTATTCTCTTTTATTCTGTTGTATTCTGTTGTATTCTCTTTTATTCTGTTGTATTCTGTTGTATTCTCTTTTATTCTGTTGTATTCTGTTGTATTATCTTTTATTCTGTTGTATTCTGTTGTATTCTCTTTTATTCTGTTGTATTCTGTTGTATTATCTTTTATTCTGTTGTATTCTCTTTTATTCTGTTGTATTCTCTTTTATTCTGTTGTATTCTGTTGTATTCTCTTTTATTCTGTTGTATTATCTTTTATTCTGTTGTATTATCTTTTATTCTGTTGTATTCTCTTTTATTCTGTTGTATTCAGTTGTATTCTCTTTTATTCTGTTGTATTCTGTTGTATTCTCTTTTCTTCTGTTGTATTCTGTTGTATTCTCTTTTATTCTGTTGTATTCTGTTGTATTATCTTTTATTCTGTTGTATTCTGTTGTATTCTCTTTTATTCTGTTGTATTCTGTTGTATTATCTTTTATTCTGTTGTATTCTGTTGTATTCTCTTTTATTCTGTTGTATTCTGTTGTATTCTCTTTTATTCTGTTGTATTCTGTTGTATTATCTTTTATTCTGTTGTATTCTCTTTTATTCTGTTGTATTCTGTTGTATTCTCTTTTATTCTGTTGTATTCTGTTGTATTCTGTTGTATTCTCTTTTATTCTGTTGTATTCTCTTTTATTCTGTTGTATTCTGTTGTATTCTCTTTTATTCTGTTGTATTCTCTTTTATTCTGTTGTATTCTGTTGTATTCTCTTTTATTCTGTTGTATTCTGTTGTATTATCTTTTATTCTGTTGTATTCTGTTGTATTCTCTTTTATTCTGTTGTATTCTGTTGTATTCTCTTTTATTCTGTTGTATTCTGTTGTATTCTCTTTTATTCTGTTGTATTCTGTTGTATTCTCTTTTATTCTGTTGTATTATCTTTTATTCTGTTGTATTCTGTTGTATTCTCTTTTATTCTGTTGTATTCTGTTGTATTCTCTTTTATTCTGTTGTATTCTGTTGTATTATCTTTTATTCTGTTGTATTCTGTTGTATTCTCTTTTATTCTGTTGTATTCTGTTGTATTATCTTTTATTCTGTTGTATTCTGTTGTATTCTCTTTTATTCTGTTGTATTCTGTTGTATTCTCTTTTATTCTGTTGTATTCTGTTGTATTCGCTTTTATTCTGTTGTTTTCTGTTGTATTCTCTTTTATTCTGTTGTATTTTGTTGTATTCTCTTTTATTCTGTTGTATTCTGTTGTATTATCTTTTATTCTGTTGTATTCTCTTTTATTCTGTTGTATTCTGTTGTATTCTCTTTTATTCTGTTGTATTCTGTTGTATTCTCTTTTATTCTGTTGTATTCTGTTGTATTATCTTTTATTCTGTTGTATTCTGTTGTATTATCTTTTATTCTGTTGTATTCTGTTGTATTCTGTTGTATTCTCTTTTATTCTGTTGTATTCTGTTGTATTCTCTTTTATTCTGTTGTATTCTGTTGTATTCTCTTTTATTCTGTTGTATTCTCTTTTATTCTGTTGTATTCTGTTGTATTCTGTTGTATTCTCTTTTATTCTGTTGTGTTCTGTTGTATTCTCTTTTATTCTGTTGTATTCTGTTGTATTCTCTTTTATTCTGTTGTATTCTGTTGTATTATCTTTTATTCTGTTGTATTCTGTTGTATTCTCTTTTATTCTGTTGTATTATCTTTTATTCTGTTGTATTATGTTGTAATCTGTTGTATTCTCTTTTATTCTGTTGTATTCTGTTGTATTATCTTTTATTCTGTTGTATTCTCTTTTATTCTGTTGTATTCTGTTGTATTCTCTTTTATTCTGTTGTATTCTGTTGTATTCTCTTTTATTCTGTTGTATTCTCTTTTATTCTGTTGTATTCTGTTGTATTATCTTTTATTCTGTTGTATTCTGTTGTATTCTCTTTTATATCTGTTGTATTCTCTTTTATTCTGTTGTATTCTGTTGTATTATCTTTTATTCTGTTGTATTCTGTTGTATTCTCTTTTATTCTGTTGTATTCTGTTGTTTTCTCTTTTATTCTGTTGTATTCTGTTGTATTCTCTTTTATTCTGTTGTATTCTGTTGTATTCTGTTGTATTATCTTTTATTCTGTTGTATTCTGTTGTATTCTCTTTTATTCTGTTGTATTCTGTTGTATTATCTTTTATTCTTTTGTATTCTGTTGTATTCTCTTTTATTCTGTTGTATTCTGTTGTATTATCTTTTATTCTGTTGTATTCTCTTTTATTCTGTTGTATTCTGTTGTATTCTCTTTTATTCTGTTGTATTCTGTTGTATTCTCTTTTATTCTGTTGTATTCTCTTTTATTTTGTTGTATTCTGTTGTATTCTCTTTTATTCTGTTGTATTCTCTTTTATTCTGTTGTATTCTGTTGTATTCTCTTTTATTCTGTTGTATTCTGTTGTATTATCTTTTATTCTGTTGTATTCTGTTGTATTCTCTTTTATTCTGTTGTATTCTGTTGTATTCTCTTTTATTCTGTTGTATTCTGTTGTATTATCTTTTATTCTGTTGTATTCTGTTGTATTCTCTTTTATTCTGTTGTATTCTGTTGTATTCTCTTTTATTCTGTTGTATTCTGTTGTATTCTCTTTTATTCTGTTGTATTCTGTTGTATTCTCTTTTATTCTGTTGTATTCTGTTGTATTCTCTTTTATTCTGTTGTATTCTGTTGTATTCTCTTTTATTCTGTTGTATTCTGTTGTATTCTCTTTTATTCTGTTGTATTCTGTTGTATTCTCTTTTATTCTGTTGTATTCTGTTGTATTTTGTTGTATTCTCTTTTATTCTGTTGTATTCTGTTGTATTATCTTTTATTCTGTTGTATTCTCTTTTATTCTGTTGTATTCTGTTGTATTCTCTTTTATTCTGTTGTATTCTGTTGTATTATCTTTTATTCTGTTGTATTCTCTTTTATTCTGTTGTATTCTGTTGTATTCTCTTTTATTCTGTTGTATTCTGTTGTATTCTCTTTTATTCTGTTGTATTCTCTTTTATTCTGTTGTATTCTCTTTTATTCTGTTGTATTCTGTTGTATTCTCTTTTATTCTGTTGTATTCTCTTTTATTCTGTTGTATTCTGTTGTATTCTCTTTTATTCTGTTGTGTTCTGTTGTATTCTCTTTTATTCTATTGTATTCTGTTGTATTCTCTTTTATTCTGTTGTATTCTCTTTTATTCTGTTGTTTTCTGTTGTATTCTCTTTTATTCTGTTGTATTCTCTTTTATTCTGTTGTATTCTCTTTTATTCTATTTGTGTTCTGTTGTATTCTCTTTTATTCTATTGTATTCTGTTTATTCTGTTGTATTCTGTTGTATTCTCTTTTATTCTGTTGTATTCTGTTGTATTCTCTTTTATTCATTTGTATTCTGTTGTATTCTCTTTTATTCTGTTGTATTCTGTTGTATTCTCTTTTATTCTGTTGTATTCTGTTGTATTATCTTTTATTCTGTTGTATTCTGTTGTATTCTCTTTTATTCTGTTGTATTCTGTTGTATTCTCTTTTATTCTGTTGTATTCTGTTGTATTCTGTTGTATAACTGATTTTTATGTTTTGGGGGGAATTTCACGCAAGGGAAGGGAAGGGAAAGGAAAGGAAGGGAAGGGAAAGGAAAGGAAAGGAAAATGAAGTTACAAAAAGAAGGAAAAAATAATATATGAAAATGTGAGCCTTCCTCTGTACCGTGAACCTAAAAACACATATTTGACAAGGCTTTCCTAGGAGTTTTAGGCATTTCCAGGGGCAGTTTTATGACCCTGGTGGTAGTGTGCCCCTTCCTCTGTACCATGACCCAACGAAAACATATATTTGACAGTTCTTTCATAGGAGTTTGTCATTTCTTGGGGTAGTTTAATGACCCTGGTGTTAGTGTGACCTTTCCTCTGTACCATGACCCTAAGAAAACATATTTGACATGGCTTTCCTAGGAGTTGTGGGCATTTCCAGTTGTAGTTTTATTTACCTGATGGTAGTGTGACCCTTCCTCTGTACCGTGAACCTAAAAACACATATTTGACAAGGCTTTCATAGGAGTTGTGGGCATTTCCTGGGATAGTTGAATGACCCTGGTGGTAGTCTGACCCTTCCTCTGTACCATGACCCTAAGAAAACATATATTTGACAAGGCTTTCATAGGAGTTGTGGGCATTTTCAGGGGTAGTTTAATGACCCTGGTGGTAGTGTGACCCTTCCCCTGTACCATAATGCTACAGAAGCACTCATTAGAACCAAATTGATCTCTTTTTTTAGCCTTTGCAAGTAGTTAATGTTAGAGTCGGAAACATCTGACAATCCCATCTTCTTACAGGCCAAGCAGTGCAGAGGAGAAGGAGGAGGAAGATGAGGAGGATGTGAGTTCTATACATAAAGGCAGATCAATATATAGAAGCTTATGGAGTAGAGGAAATATGTCATTCTATGTATTAAAGAGGATAAGAGGGAGGAGAAGGTTAACTTGTAAATATAGGCAGAAGTTTATGTGCCAAGGAAAATATTTAAATGATTTGTATTATGCATGTATTGAAATGTTATGAACTTGGATGTTTGTATGTATAAGGCTATGGGATTTACTTACAAGGTCTGTGGTGTTTTTTTTTACTTATAAGGTTGTACTTAGGATTTTACTTATAAGTTCTGTGGCTGTGGGTACCTCCTACAAAGCCTTTCTACTATGGCTATTAATTAACAAAATCCTCTTTCTTTCAGCTTGTGTACTGGCTCAGAAAGTAGTTAAAGGGTGCATGTTATCGATGAAGGCTATATCAATAAGTATGGAAGTGCGTTATGGCTATTAACAACAATCTCTCTTTCAGCATGTGTACAGGGATAGAAAGTTACTTGGCATGTATTGAAATGTCATGCACTGAGAGTATTTACGTAAAGGGCCGGGGCTATTTCTTATAAGGTACTACGCATGATTTTACATATACAGCCTTTAGTGTTTCTTTAGGTTAAGGTATTTCCTATCCCAGTACGTAAAAGAAACCTGGGTATGGATTGATGTGAGTTACTGAGTTGCATGTATACTAAAATGTGTATTTGGGATTTTCGTCTTCTGTGTTTTACATATATATATCCTAAGAATGGTGTTTTGTTGGGAAAAAATGTTATGCACTGGGGTTATTTATATACAAAGTCTGTGGTTATTTCTTCATAAGGTATTTCCTATCCCAGTACGTATAAGGAACTTGGTATGGATTTAAATGTGCGTGTTACTGAGTTGCATGTGTATGTGCATTCAATGTATTGGGGTATATATTGTGTATTGGGGGTATTTATTTCAAGGTTAAAGTACTGAATGGAGGGGAATGTATGTAGTGGAAAGGTCTGTAGTGGGTTGTCGTAACTAACAACCTCTCCTGCAACAACTCCTACTGGTGCTTGTGTATAGATTTAATTATGTATTGGAGATATGTATTTGAAGGTTAAGATACTGGATGGAAGGGTATTTATGTTGGGGTAATATGATAATGTCTGTAGGGATTTGTCTTAACTTAACAACCCCTTCTGCAATAGCTACTACTACTACTACTGGTGCTGTCCATAACTTACAACACTTCCGTACTTGGAGTATTAACAAAACCTTTTAATTTCAGCTACCAAGGACAACCTCTGCTGCTCCGGGTATCAACTCCTGCACTCCTGGGACTGGCATAACATCTGCATGCCCTTGTAACAACTCACTCTGCTTCTGCTATTCATAACACCCCGTTCTGCGTCTGCTGTCGTAACAGGGCATGGCTTCTGTATACTAACTCCTGCTCGCATAACCCGCATGGATTTACACTTCTCTCTCTGCTTCTGGCTTTCGTACCTATCAACACATTCTGCGCCTTCCTTCGTAACTAATCCCACGGCTTCTCTGCATGACAACTCCAGCTGCTTACGGCAAAATTTCGCATAACAGCTACTCCTGCTTACGTATGACAATTCTCTCTGGCTTCCATAACAGCACGTATGGCTTTTGCATGTGAACGCATTTCATTTCTGCTGCACACTAACCCACACTGCTGGCTTGAGTATCCTAACGACCTAACCCATTCTGTAAGCTGCCGCCCAGTGCTCCAGGTGACCCCTAACAAGCCTGTCGGATCGGCGTCTAGCGAGGGAGGTTCCGTCAGGTTCCGTCCCCGCTAGAGCTGTCTCCTTCACCTTAAAAATATAGTTTGACATAATTTGAGAGCAGCAGTACAGGCCAGGTATCAGAGAGGGTTCAGGCCTATATGGGGACACCTCTGTTGGCTTGTACCTCAATAAATAACTAGAAAAAGTTGGAAAGTGTTAAACAATGACCATACGTAACCTAGTCATGTGTGAATCCTGACTATGGAGGGAGATTATCCTCAAACACGTACGGTTATATATATACATGTCTTTTACCCACCCATGCGTGCAGTACGGGTGGTGAACTCTGACCTCTATGAAATAAATATACGTAACAGGAAAAAAATAAATTGGTTTAAAATATATTTCCCTCATCCATATTCGGCAGCAGATATGTACAGGTTGAAAAAACGGGTTGATATCTGATGTTTGACCCCACGGTTGACCGTTCGTCCCTGTGTCTGGGATCGCTACGTCAACATCTTCGGCCGACGTCTCCACCTTAGAGTTGAGTGTCCGTCCCTGCGTCTCTGTGTACCTGCGTTAAAATCTTCACCACCATGTGACGTTGAGTCTGGCGGGCGTTGTTTTGGAATCTCGAGACGGCAATTTCCCACGGCTGTTAAGGGTATGGGTCAGGCTGTCATGGGTGGCTGTTACGTTAGCCTTGTCACGGTGTCAAGGCTCGTAAAACCACCCTTGGAAATACTAGCAACACAGCGTATATGGAAAGCCTTCAAGTGATGTAGTGACTCGTGGAAATATTTGCAACCTAACATATTTCACCCAGTGGTGGTGGTGGTAGGGATCATGTTTCTTAATGGTCCCTCTAAGCGAGAAAAATGAGAAAAAATCATCACTCACACAAACCATTTCATAATATATATCAAAGCATTTGTGATCACATTATGCATCATCTATTTTGGGGGGGTTATATCATGGCACAAATTTGGCCTGTCATTGCTACACGGAAAACAAATAAATTTGTCTCGCACTACTGCTACATATAAAATAAATCTGGCCGTCTGGCCTGCCGTACTGCTTTAAAAAGCATTACTAGCACATCACAGTTGTATGTCTGTTTATTGAGGGGACTGTTTGGGTCTTGTATTTTCTGTTGTATATTTCCAAGGCCAAAAAGGTCAGTAATTGGGTTCTCAATGATGTTTTTTTAGGTTGATGGTACAGAGGAAGGGTCATAAAAGCACCCTTGTCTGTAACTCCCCTGAAAGCCTTGTCAAATATGTTTTTTTTTTTTTTTTTTTTTTTACGTCATGGCCTATTGCTCCGGTAGCTTCTTCCCAGTGGATCCTGATGGTCGGCCCAAGGCTTCTTCCAGTGGGGCCTGATGGTCGGCCCAGCCCGTTCTGGTGCAGGCAAGTGTTTATAGTGGTGCCATCTTGCATTGGCTCATGCTGCCCTCCCGGAGCTCATCTTTAATCCTAGAATCTAGAGTCCGGGTTGATAGGTGGTCTTCTGGACAGCATGTGGGTAGTTTTAACCCGGTAGCAGCGGGGATCATGTTTCTTAATGGTCCCTCTAAGCGAGAAAAATGGGAAAAAATCATCACTCACGCAAACCATTTCATAATAATATATATCAGCATTTGTGATAAGTTTATGTATCATCTATTTTGGGGGGTTCAAATCATGGCACAAATTTGGCCCATCGCTGCTACACGGTAAAGCCACAAATTTGGCCCGTCCCTGCTACCGGGTTAAGCCACTCGGCGGCCTTTGGTGAGTGAAATTTACCCTTCATAGCCAGTGGATAGCTGCAACCACATAGATTTCTGATCCCAGTATGTATATTTTGGGGGGCGGAATATTTTAAAGTGAGTGAGATCTTCATTGAGCAAGGGTTGATGTAGGAGAATCAATTATTTCCCCATACAGTATTTAAAGAGACTGACTATTTGGAAAGGCTTCGTACACTCAGAATTTGCCATGTTTAACCCTTGAAAGCTTAGTTCTGGCTAGATATCAAGCTTTAAAGCATCACATTGAGCAAGGGTTGATGTAGGAGAATCAATTATTTCCCCATACAGTATTTAAAGAGACTGACTATTTGGAAAGGCTTCGTACACTCAGAATTTGCCATGTTTAACCCTTGAAAGCTTAGTTCTGGCTAGATATCAAGCTTTAAAAGCATCACATTGAGCAAGGTTGATGTGAGAATCAATTAACCTCTCCTCCATATAGTATTTAAAATTTGACCTTTTGAAAAAGGCCTCGTACCTCAAAGAATTTGCCTATTTTTTATACTTTGAAAGCTTAGCACTACGTAGCATCTCTTTGCATCACATTGAGCAGGGAGGAATATCTCGAGGCAAGAAGTTCATAGGAGAATTAATTACCTCCTCAAACAACATATAAGAAGGGATTTGACTATTTAAAAAGGCCTCAAACATAGAATTTGCCATGTCTCTACAGTTGAAGGTCCAGCACTGCTTTTAGTCAAAGTTCTCAAGCTTAAAAAATAACACGCTTGATGTAAAGGAATGAATTATCTCCCCCAAACTATTTAAAGAGAGATTTTGAGTGCTTGAAAAGGCCTCAGACTCATAGAATTTGCCACGTCCTTACAGTTGAAGGTCCATCGCTGCTTTTAGTCAAAGTTCTTGAGCTTAAAAATAACAGAGGATTGATGTAGAAGAATGATTTACCTGCCCAAACAGTATGTACCCAGCCCCCTCAAGTCCCCAGTGCAGTCCCACCCCCAGTCCCAGCTCCCAATTACCTTTATTCTGGGGGTCAAAGACATTAAATATAAGTGTTTTCCCTTCCCATGTCAGCCCTAAGACCCTCAGGCCCCCAGTAATTGGTCACCTAACCTAACCTAGCAAGTGTCTCACCATAATACTGGTGGTAACATTTTAATTAACCTTTCCAATGAGCAAAAAGAATTAATATGGAACTATGAATCAAATATCCCCAGCAATTAAGTCTCCACTTTGTTATGTAACATTAGTAAGGGTTCCAGTATATGTTAGATAATTACTAGCATTGTCAAGAACAGTTTTAATAGCCTTGTCAAGGGTTGGCCGAGAAAACAATATTATAACAAGCACTGAACTAATTCTTGAGTAATTGGACTGAGAAAGCCTTGATGGTACTCTATTTTTGCTATATTATAAAAAGTCTATAAGCGATGCCTTGGAAAGCTACCATAAGCAAGGGTTGGTCTAGATTATTGATGTCCAAGCTATTAATTATATGTATTTTCTCTTACCTGAAGCCCCCTAGCTCAAGCCCCCAGACCCTCGATCAGCCTCTTCCAGACCCCCCCCCCAGTAGCTACCTTATTTTCTGGGGGATCAAAACCATTAATTATGTGTTAGTTTTGATAATTACCTGACATTAAGTCTTCCCATGGGCAGTGTCAGCATTTGTGAAGCCTTAATTATCATGAGCATAGTTTTATATCAAGCACTAACTCTTGGGTAAGACTTTGAGAAGGTCTTAATGTACTCAATCTTTGGCATATAAAAACAAGTCTAGCAATGCCTTAGGAAGATACCATGAGCAAGGGGTGAGTTAGGAAACTGATATACCTATCCCTCAATACTGCATAGACAATGGATCGAGGTCTTGTTCAGTATATATATCAGGCACAATTGTCCATCTTTTGAGTTAGTTTATCAAAGACATATCACAATCTTCTACCATGAGCAAGGGATGAGTTAGCAGCTTGATATATATTCCTTAATACTGCATAGACAATGGATCGAGGTCTTGTTCAGTATATATATCAGGCACAATTGTCCATCTTTTGAGTTAGTTTATCAAAGACATATCACAATCTTCTACCATGAGCAAGGGATGAGTTAGCAGCTTGATATATATTCCTTAATACTACATAGACAATGGATCGAGGGCTTGTTCAGTATATATATATCAGGCACAATTGTCCATCTTTTGAGTTAGTTTATCAAAGACATATCACAATCTTCTACCATGAGCAAGGGATGAGTTAGCAGCTTGATATATATTCCTTAATACTGCAAAGATAATGGAAAGAGGGCTTGTTCAATATATATTATCACTCATATAGGTTACAATTGTCCATCTTTTGAGTTAGTTTATCAAAGACATATTACTGAACCTTCCACCATGAGCAAGGGATGAGTTAGCAGCTTGATATATATTCCTTAATACTGCAAAAATAATGGAAAGAGGGCTTGTTCAATATATATTATCACTCATATAGGTTACAATTGTCCATCTTTTAGTTTATCAAAGACATTACTGTATCTTGTACCATGAGCAAGGTCCTTAGGGTGACTTATAGGAGATAGTTATACATTCCTATGTGTTTCATAGAGGAAAGGAAGAGATCTAGAATGATATATATTCTAAGGGTTCTTCATCTCTTATAGTTAATTAGTTCAGCAGTGAAAATCAGTTTTATGCTGAGTGCTGAGTAGCCTTGATGTCGATCGGCCAACACGTACCTCAAGTCAGCATGCATTTGTGTTATAAGGTCAATAAACTCATGGCCCAGAATCAGTCAGCATTTTTGAAGTCGGCATTTAAAGTCAGCATCTCTCTCTCTCTCTCTCTCTCTCTCTCTCTCTCTCTCTCTCTCTCTCTCTCTCTCTCTCTCTCTCTCTCTTCCCAGCACGGCTTAATATGATATCAGCCCTTAATTGATGTTGCCGTTAAGTACAGCATCAAGTATCATGCATGCAGGGGACGAGAAAGCTGAAAAAAAAAAGTAAAATGACGAGGCGGAAGAATTATATATGGCGAGCGATCGAGTCCATTGGCGGGGGTGTTGCCATTCTGAGAGAAAAAAACTTGTTATTTTCTCGTAAGTCTATATATTAGAGAATCTCATTCATCCGCGTGTCTCGGTATGCTAGGTCACAGGTCAAGTCATGCAATAAACATGTTCTGTACGAGTGTGGTGACTCCGGAAACAATATATCAGTAGCGTGCCGAGGTGACCGATCAGCTGATTAAAACAGCTGATTGGGTACGCGGAGGTTTAAACATTACGTCATAGCTTTCGGATGGGTTTAATTTACAGATTTACATAGAAAATCAGACCCCAGGGTCCAGACTAAGTGGCCTGTCCTTAAACTAAGTGATTCAACATTAATCCGATGGCTCCATAACGTTGCATTTCAACTCTAGTTAATATATTGAGTTGAAGGAAGTGACGGCCGATCGAGCTTGTTTTTAAAGGAGATCAATCGTGTGACCACTGAAGGAAGGCAGGGAGCTTATTCCATTCTCGCACTACAACGTTAATTGGTGAAGAAAAATTTGGTTCAGTCTGAATTTACTTGTCTACATTTGAGTTTTACGCCTTAATTTGTTCCTCGTACGCAAAGTGTCATCGATCATAAACAATATTGATCTGTCTACATTCGTGAAACATATGGAGCCAAGCTCAGCAAATTCAGCATGGCCCAGAATTTCTTTAAGTCGGCATGGTCTGAAGTCAGCATGGCCTAGCTGGCTCGCCCAACTCAGCATGTCGGTACAGGAAGCTTTTTTGTAGCGATATGCTTAATTCAACTCAGCCTATGACCTTTTCTGAGCTCAGCATACTACTACTACTACTACTACTACTACTACTACTACTACTACTACTACTACTACTACTACTACTACTACTATTACTACTACTACTACTACTACTACTACTACTACTACTACTACTACTACTATTACTACTACTACTACTACTACTACTACTACTACTACTATTACTACTGTATACTACTACTATTAATAGGGGTTTAATTATGAACAATTAAGTCAGCAATGCTCACTCAGAATGGCGCCTAGCTGTTTCTCAATGCTGATCCTATTTTGAACTCAGCATGCATTAAAGAGTTACTGATTTCAGTCTGTATAGCCACTCTGAGCTCAGCATGGTGGTCTATATATGACAGCATGATCGTTTTCTTGATATGCTGAGTTCGGAGTTCAACATGGATTTAAGTTAAGATTAGCATATGAGTCAGCATGGCCATAAGTTTAAATCAGCTTGCATAAGATCGAGTCAGCATGGCTATCTCTTTCAATGCTGACTTTTTATAGGCTCAGCATAGGAGTTATACAAGTGAACAATGCCGTCATTGAACTCAACTTACTGCATATATTGTGACCTTTATTTCAAGTCAGCATGCATCATGAAGTCAGCATGTGACCGTAAGTTTAAATCAGCTTGATAGCATAAGATATAGCATTTCAGCATATATCCTTCAACTTAATATCAACTAGAGTAGAAATGCAACGTTTTGGAGTCTTCTGATTAATGTAAAATCACTTAGGTTTAAGGACAGACCACCAAGTCTGGACCATGGGGTCTGTGTGGTCTGATTTTCTATGTAAATCTATGTAAAGGTTGGAACAATTAGTTTTGAGGTACAACAATGAGTTTTCCTGTTCCAACGTCCATCTTCCCTTATTAAATATTTCAAAGCCATTATTTACACGGTTTTAGGTTTAATTAAAGAGAAAAAGCGATATAATTACCAGTTTATACAGGAAGAAACGTTGTAACCAATGGCTTTAAGATCTAATTAATACGTGATTCATTTCCCTTCCTCCCTCCCTCTATCTCCTCTCCTCCCTCCCTCCTCCATGCTTCACGTAAGGAGACTACTAAGTGTATTAAGAACTCCCTGAAGCCATTATTCCCACATATAAGCTCATTACATCATATTGTAAGCCCGTGCTGAAGAGTGATAGGATTTTATACTTTCTGCAGTTTCGTTCACAACATGTGCCGAGACCCAGACCCAGACCAACCCATTAATAACGAATAATAATGATTCCAAGGCCTTACCGCTGTTATTAAGGCCCCGGCAGGACTTAATTGGGGTTTACTAATGACAGAACACGCGATAAAAGGGCAAAGGGGCAGTTAAATAGAGTAATTAATGTTTCCGAGGTTAAACTAAAACTATTTATGTCAGCGATAATATACCTAAGCACTGCAAAGAAAGCCCTATTAATTAAACATTTCGACCCTATCTCTAAATAAATCTAGTTATTGGAGCGGAAAAGACAGTTCCAGGGTCATTTAATTCAAGTACGAGAATCTATTGAGCTGGCAGGAATCAGCTCGCAGCCGGAAAATAGCTCGCAAAGGGGACTTGACACAATGCTTAATTTTCAATATATCACTCACTGCTATCGTTTAACTGTCCCTTTGCGACTTCAATACACTGCAAATACATCAGATAAACACTTAAAATCAGTAGAAGGCTTTAAAACAAACACATAGGAGATTACATAGGAGGAACTGCTCTGAGCTGATACTCACTCCTGGTTTGGGCAATCTCAACGCTTATATATAGATCACAGGTGGTTAAAGAGACATAAATCAAGGCAAATTAAGACGTTTTTTGCTGTCTTTACCCCATTGGACATGTGTAGTGGGTAGTATCGCGACTTATTTCCCCGAGGAGGCATTTCTCGTACGCACCCGGCCCCAGCCGTGGAGGGAGGAGGCTGGTGTGTTATTTTTGTGTTTTTTGAAGCGAATTATCCTGTTGCCGAGGGAGCCATGCATCTGGAAACGGTAAATAGTCCCTCGTGATTGTTTTGGGCGGGTGAGGGCAGTGAATTAAGGCTTGTAATAGGTGGAAATAGGGAAAATGTCGGTGGGGGTGAGAGGTGGATTTAAATGGCCGCCGTGGTCGTTCAGAAGTTCATCGTTTTTTACTGATTTCCGGTAAAGTAGAGTACGTGGCGGCACGGGGCTTGAGGGGCAGGGCGACACGTGCATTGCATTCCTGTGTGTGAAGTTGGAGAGCGGGATATAAGCCGGTAAGGTCAGAAAGGTCACGTATATAACTGGCTTGGGGTGTCCGGCTCCATAGATGACCTTAATTATTAATGACCTCTAAGACCTTCGGGCACTATGATGGGGAGAACTGAGATGAATGACCTAATGTATGGGGTCAAATGAGGTGTGAGTGTCTTAAATATTGAATTATGGGCGTTTAGCGGTGAGGTCATAAGGGCGTAACCGGCGGATGGAGCCAAACAAAACTTACGTATTATCTCAGTTATCAATAACACCTAAGAACTTTGAACACTATGAGAGGGAGAACTAAGCTGAATGACCTAATGTATGGGGTCAAATGAGGTGTGAGGGTCTTAGATATTGAATTATGGGCGTTTAGCGGTGAGGTCATAAGGGCGTAACCGGCGTATGGGAGCGAACCATACGTGACCTTATATCCGTGAGTTTTGACCAGTGTAAGATGCCTGGGTACTCCTATATTAAGGATTAGGGTGTATTTGTGTTGTATTATTGCAGATATGAGGTGTGGGTTGTGTTACTCAGGAAATATTGAAGGTTAACGTGAGCTAGAAGTGTTTTAAGGGTGACTCGTCTAGCGGGCGGGGTGAATTTTACGAATTTTTCAGATTTATTTATTTCAGTGTTATTTCTCTTGATTTTTTTGCGTTTTCATCATCATGGTTGTGATTTCATGTGTGTCTGAGGTGGTATTGATGGTGATTGTGGTGATTTTAGGTGATGCATGTGGTGGTGATGACCCGGGGTGGTGAACCTATTAACTCTAAGGGGGAATATGTAGGTTAGCGTTGTTGCCTTGACCACATGTGCTTACCCTAGACCATCGGGTGTCATTCTAGAGTTATACATGCTCCTGGTACTGCGAAGGCTGGCATGAACCTATATTTTGCCTGTCAATATTTACTTTGCTCTCACAGGAGGTTAAGGTTAAAATCTAAGTTTAATCCAAGGTTAGGATAACTTAGTGATGACCAGTATCTTATCCTAGACCTGGGGGCTTCGTGGTGCAGTGGTTATAAGCAGTTAGCACACCCGGCTCACAACCGAGAGAGCCTGGGCTCGATTCCCGGGCAGAGTGGGAAAATTTGGGAGGCTTTTCCGATACCCTATGCCCCTGTCCACCCAGCAGTGTACCAGGTATTAATTGGGGGTTGTGTCCCATCTCCTGGGATCTGTTCCCTTCTTTAATTCCTTCCCCTTCTGTCTCTCTCCGGCATATGACCACAGATGTTGCGCCGACTAAATGAAATTTTCCAACTTTTTTATCCTAGACCATCGGGTGTTATTCTGGAGGTCTGCTCATGATACCGTGAGGGCCGGAATTGACCTATTTTGTCTGTCAATTTTTATCTTGCTCTCACAGGAGGTTACGTTAAAATCTAAGTTTAATCCAAGGTTAGGATAACTTAGTGCTGACCGGGCATTTTTTTTGTTAATGTTTCCGATATTTTTCAGCCCTTGAATATATAAATAAGTGTGAAGTGATGAGACTTGGGTGTTTTTTCTGGAATAACACCCACTTGTTTAGGATAAATAGGCAGGATAGGCCTCTCACCACACTGCCGTTGATGTCACTGGCGGGAGAGGTGGCTACGGTCATCTCCATACTCCCCGCCTCTTAAAATATTGTCTTGGGGTGCAACACAGTATATATTTGTTTTATTTCATTGTGGTAGTAGAGTGCACGGCAGGTACGGTTAACCCGGTAGCTGTGGGGATCATGTTTCTTAACTTGGTAGCAGCGATGGGTCAAATTTGTGTCTTTACCGTGTAGCAGCGACGGGCCAAATTTGTGTCTTTACCGTGTAGCAGCGACGGGCCAAATTTGTGTCTTTACCGTGTAGCAGCGACGGGCCAAATTTGTGCCATGATATAAACCCCCCAAAATAGATGATACATAATCTGATCACAAATGCTTTATATATAATATGAAATGGTTTGTGTGAGGGTGATTTTTCCATTTTTCGCTTGGAGGGACCATTCAGAAACATGATCCATGCTGCTACCACTGGCCCTTCCCTCTACGGGTGAAAATTGATTAAAATTTCATCAGTAACACAAACCACTTCATAATATATATCAATGCATTTGTGATCAGTTTATGCATTATCCTTTTTTTTTTTTTTTTTTTTTTTTTTTACGTCTTGGCCTATTGCGCCGGTAGGCTTCTTCTCGGTGGATCCTGATGGTCGGTGGTGGGGTTTATATCCTTCTTAATATATCAAGTTACATATCATGGCAAGAATTTGGCCCGTCGCTGGTACACTGTAAAGCCACAAATTTGGGCCCTTGTTACTACCAGGTTAAGTTAGGTCTTGTTAGGATAGCTCAGCAAGTTTGGGCAGGTTAGGATAGCTTAGATTTAATTCTCTAAATATATGGTCTTGGGGGTAACACACCTGGAGATATATTTGTTTATATTGTGTTTTGATAGTGGCTTGCTAAGACTAGATTAGTTTCATGATGATTATGCTGAGTTTATGGCTGAAAGCTTGTTATATTCACAGCGACATTTGAAATTTGGAGAGCGTGGCGATTCGGATACGGTGCGAGGGTTTTGGCCTGGCCGAGTGAATTTCTTTATGTGCACCATGTAATTCTGCATGTTTTCATATATAATACATGATGATTATGTTGAGTTTATGGCTGAAAGCTTGTTATACTCAATAGCGACATTTGAAATTTGGCGCGTGGCGATCTCGGATACGGCGCAGGGCGCTGTTTTGGCCTGGTCGTAGTGAGTTTCTTTATGTACCATTTAATTCTGCATGTTTTCATATATAATACATGATGATTATGCTGAGTTTATGGCTGAAAGCTTGTTATATTCAATAGCGACATTTGAAATTTGACGCGCGTGGCGATCTCAGATACGGCGCAGGGCGCTGTTTTGGCCCGGCCGTAGTGAGTTTCTTTATGTGCACCATTTAATTCTGCATGTTTTCATATATAATACATGATGATTATGTTGAGTTTATGGCTGAAAGCTTGTTATATTCAATAGCGACATTTGAAATTTGGCACACGCGGCGATCTCGGATACGGTGCGGGGTGTTGTTTTGGCCTGGCCGTAGTGAGTTTCTTTATGTGCACCATTTAATTCTGCATGTTTTCATATAATAAATGATGATTATGTTGAGTTTATGGCTGAAAGCTTGTTATATTCAATAGCGACATTTGAAATTTGGCGAAGCGTGATGATCTCGGACACAGCAGAGGGCGCTGTTTTGGCCCGGCCGTAGTGAATTTCTTTATGTGCACCATGTAATTCTGCATGTTTTCATATATAATACATGATGATTATGTTGAGTTTATGGCTGAAACCTTGTTATATTCAATAGCGACATTTGAAATTTAGCGCGAATGGCGATCTCGGATACGGTGTGGGGTGTTGTTTTGGCCTGGCCGTAGTGAGTTTCTTTATGTGTACCATTTAATTCTGCATGTTTTCATATATAATACATGATGATTATGCTGAGTTTATGGCTGAAAGCTTGTTATATTCAATAGCAACATTTGAAATTTGGCGCGCGTGGCGATCTCGGATACGGCGCAGGGTGTTGTTAAGGTTTTTCATTATCAGTTATCGGTTATCGGGAATAAGGTTTTCTGTTATCGTGCCCTGCTATGGCGGAGACGCTGTCTTTCTCCTCAGTCTGAAGCTAGCCAGCACTGTGAGTGGAACGTTTCTCTGGAATACACACACTGCATTTTGACCCCTACTATGGCACCCAAGCATCCTTCCACCTCGTCCAGTGACATAAGAACATAGGAGTCTGCACGAAGCAGCTCCTCTGAACCTTGGCTCCCGTGTATCTAACCCTACCTAATATCGCTGTCCATGACGCATCAACAAAGTGATGGTGGTGAGTGTTTTTGTTGTGTCAGTGACTTACAAATGTAATGTAGCAATTCTTTCTTTAGAAAACTTTAACTTAACCCGGTGGTGGCAGGGATCATGTTTCTTAATGGTCCCTCCAAGCAAGAAAAATGAGAAAAAATCACCCTCACACAAACCATTTCATATTATATATCAAAGCATTTGTTATCAGTTTGTGTGTTACTTTCCTCTCTGTCAAAGGCTGTAAAAATAGGCAAAAATAAAGCAGAAAAATAAAAATCAACCCTTGCAGGTGAAAAAATAGACTGTTAGCTGTTGAGACCAGACCATGTAGTGAGCCTCCTCCCTCCCTGCTGGCTAGGCTTCCTTTTAATATGTATTTCCACATGATGCGCCAATATTAGGAGTCTTTTTCACACCAATATTTACTGTATAATGATGACTTGACTCCTGCATTAGCACCGGTGAGTGAGTTAGGGCTTATGAACTTTGATGCCAGGATTGGAGGTGACTTATTCCTGGGTTTAAACTTATACAAAATCAGGTTAGCAACATGTCTGTGGTAAGTCCCTTGTACAATAAGAAATATTACTTTCCTCTCTGTCAAGGGCTGAATAAATAAATCAAATTAATCTAACTATATTATAAAGCAAAACCAATCTTGCATGCATAATATGTATCCAGTGTGTAGTAAGCACTTGGCAAACATATATCATGCACCCTATGCTTAACACGGTAGCTGCGGGGATCATGTTTCTTACCCGGTAGCAGAGACAGGCCAAATTTGTGGCTTTACCGTGTAGCAGCAACGGGCCAAATTTGTGCCATGATTTAAACCCCCCAAAATAGATGATGTGTAAACTGATCACAAATGCTTTGATATGTATTATGAAATGGTTTGTGTGAGGGTGATTTTTCTCATTTTTCTCGCTTGGGGGACCATTAAGAAACATGATCCCCTGCTGCTACCACCACCACTGGGTTAAAGGCCTTTCCTCTAAGCAAGGGGATGTACTGAACATTTTACAACACATTTGGTTACTAAGTGAGCTGCTGAACATTTTACAGCTCAATATAACGGGTTCACCCTTTGGGGGCTTCTGGCGGGGGTAATGAAGGCAGGGCAGGAAATGAGTAGAGAAAGCTTACCTATTTCTCCAAGCTGCTGAAAAGCTTGTTGGTGAAGAATTACTTGTCGGTGAAGAGACTGTTGTTGAGGTGAGGAGTGCCCTGTGTTATGGAACCTCCCAGCACTGCTACACCAACCTGCAAATATGTGTCCACTCTCAAAGTCTTGTACCGGGAAAGACAGCATGGGATAATATATTATAAAATCTCTCTCTCTATCAAGGGCTGTATAATTAAGATAATTAATTGATACTCTCTCTCTCATATTTGTTTTTTTACATACTTTTCTTCCTCTACCCTCCCTCTCTCTCTCTCTCTCCCCCCTCATAACTCTATACATACAGCCAGGCCTATACTTTGAGGCAGTGCCAACATTGCCAGACTGTTGTACTCAGCCTCTTACATTTACTGACTTCCAACACAAAATCTGTCTCCTGGTCCTCAATAACGAGATTCACTTATATTAATCATTAAAATAGTTAATTCCTCTTGTTTCTTGGCAATACAGTGTATTTGTATATGCATACAGTCCCTTACAAGCTAGATAATATAACACATAATAGGATTGATAATAATGACAATAATAATAATTTAATACTAAGCTATTCTAACCTAAAACTTATTCAAACCTAGCCATACTTTTTTTTCCTTACCTCCCTTGGCTGGGCCTGGTGGTGGGCCCAAGCCGGCAAGTGTTTATAGCGGCCCCATCTTGCTTTCCCTTGGACAGTCCCATACAGTCCAGGATGATGGTGGTGGTCTTCAGGACAGGTAGACTGTGGCAGCAGTGGATTCAAACCCTCCTCATCCATGACGCAGTGAACGCAGGACCGGCACGCTAACCACTCAGCCACCGTCTCCTTCCCCAGCCTGTGTTCCGACGCCAAATATGCAAAAAGTAAAAACATATGCCTCAATGTGTCATCCCAGACTATATATAAAGAGAATTAAATCTAAGTCATCCTAACCTAACCAAACTTTAATGAAACTAATCTAGCCTTAGCAAGCCACTGTCAAAACAATATAAACAGAAATATATCTCCAGGTGTGTCCCCCCCAAGACCATATATTTAGAGAATTAAATCTAAGCTATCCTAACCTGCCCAAACTTGCTGAGCTATCCTAACAAGACCTAACTTAACCCGGTAGCAACAAGGGCCCATATTTGTGGCTTTACAGTGTACCAGCGACGGGCCAAATTCTTGCCATGATATGTAACTTGATATATTAAGAAGGATATAAACCCCACCATCAACCATTAGGATCCACCGGGAAGAAGCCTACCGGCGCAATAGGCCAAGACGTAAAAAAAAAAAAAAAAAAAAAAAAAATGGATAATGCATAAACTGATCACAAATGCATTGATATATATTATGAAGTGGTTTGTGTGAGTGATGATTTTTTTCTCATTTTTCTCGCTTAGAGGGAAGGGCCTTTAACCCAGTGGTAGCAGCAGGGATCATGTTTCTTAATGGTCCCTCCAAGCGAGAAAAATGGAAAAAAATCACCCCTCACACAAACCATTTCATATTATATATAAAGCATTTGTGATCAGATTATGTATCATCTATTTTGGGGGGTTTATATCATGGCACAAATTTGGCCCGTCGCTGCTACACGGTAAAGACACAAATTTGGCCCGTCGCTGCTACACAGTAAAGCCACAAATTTGGCCCGTCGCTGCTACACGGTAAAGACACAAATTTGACCCATCGCTGCTACCAAGTTAAGAAACATGATCCCCACAGCTACCGGGTTAACCGTACCTGCCGTGCACTCCACTACCACAATGAAATAAAACAAATATATACTGTGTTGCACCCCAAGACAATATTTTAAGAGGCGGGGAGTATGGAGATGACCGTAGCCACCTCTCCCGCCAGTGACATCAACGGCAGTGTGGTGAGAGGCCTATCCTGCCTATTTATCCTAAACAAGTGGGTGTTATTCCAGAAAAAACACCCAAGTCTCATCACTTCACACTTATTTATATATTCAAGGGCTGAAAAATATCGGAAACATTAACAAAAAAAATGCCCGGTCAGCACTAAGTTATCCTAACCTTGGATTAAACTTAGATTTTAACATAACCTCCTGTGAGAGCAAGATAAAAATTGACAGACAAAATAGGTCAATTCCGGCCCTCACGGTATCATGAGCAGACCTCCAGAATAACACCCGATGGTCTAGGATAAAAAAGTTGGAAAATTTCATTTAGTCGGCGCAACATCTGTGGTCATATGCCGGAGAGAGACAGAAGGGGAAGGAATTATAGAAGGGAACAGATCCCAGGAGACGGGACACAACCCCCAATTAATACCTGGTACACTGCTGGGTGGACAGGGGCATAGGGTATCGGAAAAGCCTCCCAAATTTTCCCACTCTGCCCGGGAATCGAGCCCAGGCTCTCTCGGTTGTGAGCCGGGTGTGCTAACTGCTTATAACCACTGCACCACGAAGCCCCCAGGTCTAGGATAAGATACTGGTCATCACTAAGTTATCCTAACCTTGGATTAAACTTATTAACCTTAACCTCCTGTGAGAGAAAAGTAAATATTGACAGGCAAAATATAGGTTCATGCCAGCCTTCGCAGTACCAGGAGCATGTATAACTCTAGAATGACACCCGATGGTCTAGGGTAAGCACATGTGGTCAAGGCAACAACGCTAACCTACATATTCCCCTTAGAGTTAATAGGTTCACCACCCCGGGTCATCACCACCACATGCATCACCTAAAATCACCACAATCACCATCAATACCACCTCAGACACACATGAAATCACAACCATGACGATGAAAACGCAAAACAATCAAGAGAAATAACACTGAAATAAATAAATCTGAAAAATTCGTAAAATTCACCCCGCCCGCTAGACGAGTCACCCTAAAACACTTCTAGCTCACGTTAACCTTCAATATTTCCTGAGTAACACAACCCACACCTCATATCTGCAATAATACAACACAAATACACCCTAATCCTTAATATAGGAGTACCCAGGCATCTTACACTGGTCAAAACTCACGGATATAAGGTCACGTATGGTTCGCTCCCATCCGCCGGTTACGCCCTTATGACCTCACCGCTAAACGCCCATAATTCAATATCTAAGACCCTCACACCTCATTTGACCCCATACATTAGGTCATTCAGCTTAGTTCTCCCTCTCATAGTGTTCAAAGTTCTTAGGTGTCATTGATAACCGAGATAATACGTCACATCCGCCGGTTACGCCCTTATGACCTCACCGCTAAACGCCCATAATTCAATATCTAAGACCCTCACACCTCATTTGACCCCATACATTAGGTCATTCAGCTTAGTTCTCCCTCTCATAGCGTTCAAAGTTCTTAGGTGTTATTGATAACTGAGATAATACGTCACATATGGTTCGCTCCATCCGCGGGTTACGCCCTTATGACCTCACCGCTAAACGCCCATAATTCAATATTTAAGACCCTCACACCTCATTTGACCCCATACATTAGGTCATTCATCTCAGTTCTCCCTATCATAGTGCCCGAAGGTCTTAGAGGTCATTAATAACTAAGGTCATATATGGAGCCGGACACCCCAAGCCAGTTATATACGTGACCTTTCTGACCTTACCGGCTTATATCCCTGTCTCTCCAACTTCACACACAGGAATGCAATGCACGTGTCGCCCTGCCCCTCAAGCCCCGTGCCGCTACGTACTCTACTTTACCGGAAATCAGTAAAAAACGATGAACTTCTGCACGACCACGGCGGCCATTGAAATCCACCTCTCCCCCCACCGATACATTTTCCCTATTTCCACCTATTACAAGCCTTAATTCACTGCCCTCACCCGCCCAAAACAATCACGAGGGACTATTTACCGTTTCCAGATGCATGGCTCCCTCGGCAACAGGATAATTCGCTTCAAAAAACACAAAAATATAAGAGCCGACTCCCTTCACGGCTGGGGCCAGGTGTGTACGAGAAATGCCTCCTCGGGGAAATAAGTCGCGATACTACCCACTACACATGACCAATGGGGTAAAGACAGCAAAAAACGTCTTAATTTGCCTTGATTTATGTCTCTTTAACCACCTGTGATCTATATATAAGCGTTGAGATTGCCCAAACCAGGAGTGAGTATCAGCTCAGAGCAGTTCCTCCTATGTAATCTCCTATGTGTTTGTTTTAAAGCCTTCTACTGATTTTAAGTGTTTATCTGATGTATTTGCAGTGTATTGAAGTCGCAAAGGGACAGTTAAACGATAGCAGTGAGTGATATATTGAAAATTAAGCAGTTTCAAGCCCCCTTTGCGAGCTATTTTCCGACTGCGAGATGATTCCTACCACCTCAGTAGATTCTCGTACTTGAATTAAATGACCCTGGAACTGTCTTTTCCGCTCCAATAACTAGATTTATTTAGAGATAGGGTCGAAATGTTTAATTAATAGGGCTTTTTTGCAGTGCTTAGGTATATTATCGCTGACATAAATAGTTTTAGTTTAACCTCGGAAACATTAATTACTCTATTTAACTGCCCTTTGCCCTTTTATCGCGTGTTCTGTCATTAGTAAACCCCAATTGTTCTGCCGGGGCCTTAATAACAGCGGTAAGGCCTTGGAATCATTATTATTCGTTATTAATGGGTTGGTCTGGGTCTGGGTCTCGGCACATGTTGTGAACGAAACTGCAGAAAGTATAAAATCCTATCACTCTTCAGCACGGGCTTACAATATGATGTAATGAGCTTATATGTGGGAATAATGGCTTCAGGGAGTTCTTAATACACTTAGTAGTCTCCTTACGCGAAGCATGGAGGAGGGAGGAGGAGAGGGAGATAGAGGGAGGGAGGAAGGGAAATGAATCACGTATTAATTAGATCTTAAAGCCATTGGTTACAACGTTTCTTCCTGTATAAACTGGTAATTATATCGCTTTTTCTCTTTAATTAAACCTAAAACCGTGTAAATAATGGCTTTGAAATATTTAATAAGGGAAGATGGACGTTGGAACAGGAAAACTCATTGTTGTACCTCAAAACTAATTGTTCCAACCTTTACATAGATTTACATAGAAAATCAGACCACACAGACCCCATGGTCCAGACTTGGTGGTCTGTCCTTAAACCTAAGTGATTTTACATTAATCAGAAGACTCCAAAACGTTGCATTTCTACTCTAGTTGATATTAAGTTGAAGGATATATGCTGAAATGCTATATCTTATGCTATCAAGCTGATTTAAGCTTACGGTCACATGCTGACTTCATGATGCATGCTGACTTGAAATAAAGGTCACAATATATGCAGTAAGTTTAGTTCAATGACGGCATTGTTCACTTGTATAACTCCTATGCTGAGCCTATAAAAAGTCAGCATTGAAAGAGATAGCCATGCTGACTCGATCTTATGCAAGCTGATTTAAACTTATGGCCATGCTGACTCATATGCTAATCTTAACTTAAATCCATGTTGAACTCCGAACTCAGCATATCAAGAAAACGATCATGCTGTCATATATAGACCACCATGCTGAGCTCAGAGTGGCTATACAGACTGAAATCAGTAACTCTTTAATGCATGCTGAGTTCAAAATAGGATCAGCATTGAGAAACAGCTAGGCGCCATTCTGAGTGAGCATTGCTGACTTGTTCATAATTAAACCCCTATTAATAGTAGTAGTATACAGTAGTAATAGTAGTAGTAGTAGTAGTAGTAGTAGTAGTAGTAGTAGTAGTAGTAGTAGTAGTAGTAGTAGTAGTAGTAGTAGTAGTAGTAGTAGTAGTAGTAGCAGTAGTAGTAGTAGTAGTATGCTGAGCTCAGAAAAGGTCATAGGCTGAGTTGAATTAAGCATATCGCTACAAAAAAGCTTCCTGTACCGACATGCTGAGTTGGGGGATCGAGCCAGCTAGGCCATGCTGACTTCAGACCATGCCGACTTAAAGAAATTCTGGGCCATGCTGAATTTGCTGAGCTTGGCTCCATATGTTTCACGAATGTAGACAGATCAACATTGTTTATGATCGATGACACTTTGCGTACGAGGAACAAATTAAGGCGTAAAACTCAAATGTAGACAAGTAAATTCAGACTGAACCAAATTTTTCTTCACCAATTAACGTTGTAGTGCGAGAATGGAATAAGCTCCCTGCCTTCCTTCAGTGGTCACACGATTGATTTCCTTTAAAAACAAGCTCGATCGGCCGTCACTTCCTTCAACTCAATATATTAACTAGAGTTGAAATGCAACGTTATGGAGCCATCGGATTAATGTAGAACCACTTAGTTTAAGGACAGGCCACTTAGTCTGGACCCTGGGGTCTGATTTTCTATGTAAATCTGTAAATTAAACCCATCCGAAAGCTATGACGTAATGTTTAAACCTCCGCGTACCCAATCAGCTGTTTTAATCAGCTGATCGGTCACCTCAGCACGCTACTGATATATTGTTTCCGGAGTCACCACACTCGTACGGAACATGTTTATTGCATGACTTGACCTGTGACCTAGCATACCGAGACACGCGGATGAATGAGATTCTCTAATATATAGACTTACGAGAAAATAACAAGTTTTTTTCTCTCAGAATGGCAACACCCCCGCCAATGGACTCGATCGCTCGCCATATATAATTCTTCCGCCTCGTCATTTTACTTTTTTTTTCAGCTTTCTCGTCCCCTGCATGCATGATATTTAATGTTGTACTTAACGGCAACATCAATAAGGGCTGATATCATATTAAGCCGTGCTGGGAAGAGAGAGAGAGAGAGAGAGAGAGAGAGAGAGAGAGAGAGAGAGAGAGAGAGAGAGAGAGAGAGAGAGAGAGAGAGAGAGAGAGAGAGATGCTGACTTTAAATGCCGACTTCATAAATGCTGACTGATTCTGGGCCATGAGTTTATTGACCTTATAACACAAATGCATGCTGACTTGAGGTACGTGTTGATACTCAGCACTCAGCATAAAACTGATTTTCACTGCTGAACTAATTAACTATAAGAGATGAAGAACCCTTAGAATATATATCATTCTAGATCTCTTCCTTTCCTCTATGAAACACATAGGAATGTATAACTATCTCCTATAAGTCACCCTAAGGCCCTTGCTCATGGTACAAGATACAGTAATGTCTTTGATAAACTAAAAGATGGACAATTGTAACCTATCCGAGTGATAATATATATTGAACAAGCCCTCTTTCCATTATTTTTGCAGTATTAAGGAATATATATCAAGCTGCTAACTCATCCCTTGCTCATGGTAGAAGATTGTGATATGTCTTTGATAAACTAACTCAAAAGATGGACAATTGTGCCTGATATATATATACTGAACAAGACCTCGATCCATTGTCTATGCAGTATTAAGGAATATATATCAAGCTGCTAACTCATCCCTTGCTCATGGTGGAAGGTTCAGTGATATGTCTTTGATAAACTAACTCAAAAGATGGACAATTGTGCCTGATATATATATACTGAACAAGCCCTCGATCCATTGTCTATGCAGTATTGAGGGATAGGTACATCAGTTTCCTAACTCACCCCTTGCTCATGGTATCTTCCTAAGGCATTGCTAGACTTGTTTTTATATGCCAAAGATTGAGTACATTAAGACCTTCTCAAAGTCTTACCCAAGAGTTAGTGCTTGATATAAAACTATGCTCATGATAATTAAGGCTTCACAAATGCTGACACTGCCCATGGGAAGACTTAATGTCAGGTAATTATCAAAACTAACACATAATTAATGGTTTTGATCCCCCAGAAAATAAGGTAGCTACTGGGGGGGGGGGGTCTGGAAGACGCTGATCGAGGGTCTGGGGGCTTGAGCTAGGGGGCTTCAGGTATGAGAAAATACATATAATTAATAGCTTGGACATCAATAATCTAGACCAACCCTTGCTTATGGTAGCTTTCCAAGGCATCGCTTATAGACTTTTTATAATATAGCAAAAATAGAGTACCATCAAGGCTTTCTCAGTCCAATTACTCAAGAATTAGTTCAGTGCTTGTTATAATATTGTTTTCTCGGCCAACCCTTGACAAGGCTATTAAAACTGTTCTTGACAATGCTAGTAATTATCTAACATATACTGGAACCCTTACTAATGTTACATAACAAAGTGGAGACTTAATTGCTGGGGATATTTGATTCATAGTTCCATATTAATTGTTTTTGCTCATTGGAAAGGTTAATTAAAATGTTACCACCAGTATTATGGTGAGACACTTGCTAGGTTAGGTTAGGTGACCAATTACTGGGGGCCTGAGGGTCTTAGGGCTGACACGGGAAGGGAAAACACTTATATTTAATGTCTTTGACCCCCAGAATAAAGGTAATTGGGAGCTGAGACTGGGGACTTGAGGGGGCTGGGTACATACTGTTTGGGCAGGTAAATCATTCTTCTACATCAATCCTCTGTTATTTTTAAGCTCAAGAACTTTGACTAAAAGCAGCGATGGACCTTCAACTGTAAGGACGTGGCAAATTCTACGAGTCTGAGGCCTCTTCAAGCACTCAAAATCTCTCTTTAAATAGTTTGGGGGAGATAATTCATTCCTTTACATCAAGCGTGTTATTTTTTAAGCTTGAGAACTTTGACTAAAAGCAGTGCTGGACCTTCAACTGTAGAGACATGGCAAATTCTATGTTTGAGGCCTTTTTAAATAGTCAAATCCCTTCTTATATGTTGTTTGAGGAGGTAATTAATTCTCCTATGAACTTACATGGCAAATTCTGAGTGTACGAAGCCTTTCCAAATAGTCAGTCTCTTTAAATACTGTATGGGGAAATAATTGATTCTCCTACATCAACCCTTGCTCAATGTGATGCTTTAAAGCTTGATATCTAGCCAGAACTAAGCTTTCAAGGGTTAAACATGGCAAATTCTGAGTGTACGAAGCCTTTCCAAATAGTCAGTCTCTTTAAATACTGTATGGGGAAATAATTGATTCTCCTACATCAACCCTTGCTCAATGAAGATCTCACTCACTTTAAAATATTCCGCCCCCCAAAATATACATACTGGGATCAGAAATCTATGTGGTTGCAGCTATCCACTGGCTATGAAGGGTAAATTTCACTCACCAAAGGCCGCCGAGTGGCTTAACCCGGTAGCAGGGACGGGCCAAATTTGTGGCTTTACCATGTAGCAGCGATGGGCCAAATTTGTGCCATGATTTGAACCCCACAAAATAGATGATACATAAACTTGTCACAAATGCTGATATATATTATTATGAAATGGTTTGCGTGAGTGATGATTTTTTCCCATTTTTCCCGCTTAGAGGGACCATTAAGAAACATGATCCCCGCTGCTACCGGGTTAAAACTACCCACATGCTGTCCAGAAGACCACCTACCAACCCGGACTCTAGATTCTAGGATTAAAGATGAGCTCCGGGAGGGCAGCATGAGCCAATGCAAGATGGCACCACTATAAACACTTGCCTGCACCAGAACGGGCTGGGCCGACCATCAGGCCCCACCAGGAAGAAGCCTTGGGCCGACCATCAGGATCCACTGGGAAGAAGCTTACCGGAGCAATAGGCCATGACGTAAAAAAAAAAAAAAAAAAAAAACCATATTTGACAAGGCTTTCAGGGAAGTTACAGACAGGGGTGCTTTTATGACCCTTCCTCTGTACCATCAACCTAAAAAAACATCATTGAGAACCCAATTACTGACCTTTTTGGCCTTGGAAACATACAACAGAAAATACAAGACCCAAACAGTCCCCTCAATAAACAGACATACAACTGAAATTTGTGCCATGATATAACCCCCCAAAATAGATGATGCATAATGTGATCACAAACGCTTTGATATATATTATGAAATGGTTTGTGTGAGGGTGATTTTTTCTCATTTTTCTCGCTTAGAGGGACCGTTAAGAAACACCACTGGGTGAAATATGTTAGGTTGCAAATATTTCCACAAGTCACTACATCACTTGAAGGCTTTCCATATACGCTGTGTTGCTAGTATTTCCAAGGGTGGTTTTACGAGCCTTGACACCGTGACAAGGCTAACGTAACAGCCACCCATGACAGCCTGACCCATACCCTTAACAGCCGTGGGAAATTGCCGTCTCGAGATTCCAAAACAACGCCCGCCAGACTCAACGTCATATGGTGGTGAAGATTTTAACGCAGGTACACAAAGACGCAGAGACGGACACTCAACCCTAAGGTGGAGACGTCGGCCGAAGATGTTGACGTAGCGATCCCAGATGCAGGGACGAACGGTCAACTGTGGGGTCAAACATCAGATATCAACCCGTTTTTTCAACCTGTACATATCTGCTGCCGAATATGGATGAGGGAAATATATTTTAAACCAATTTATTTTTTTCCTGTTACGTATATTTATTTCATAGAGGTCAGAGTTCACCACCCGTACTGCACGCATGGGTGGGTAAAAGACATGTATATATATAACCGTACGTGTTTGAGGATAATCTCCCTCCATAGTCAGGATTCACACATGACTAGGTTACGTATGGTCATTGTTTAACACTTTCCAACTTTTTTCTAGTTATTTATTGAGGTACAAGCCTAACAGAGGTGTCCCCATATAGGCCTGAACCCCTCTCTGATACCTGGCCTGTACTGCTGCTCTCAAATTATGTCAAACTATTTTTTAAGGTGAAGGGAGACAGCTCTAGCGGGGAACGGAACCTGACCGAACCTCCCTCGCTAGACGCCGATCCGACAGGCTTGTTAGGGGTCACCTGGAGCACTGGGCGGCAGCTTACAGAATGGGTTAGGTCGTTAGGATGCTCAAGCCAGCAGTGTGGGTTAGTGTGCAGCAGAAATGAAATGCGTTCACATGCAAAAGCCATACGTGCTGTTATGGAAGCCAGAGAGAATTGTCATACGTAAGCAGGAGTAGCTGTTATGCGAAATTTTGCCGTAAGCAGCTGGAGTTGTCATGCAGAGAAGCCGTGGGATTAGTTACGAAGGAAGGCGCAGAATGTGTTGATAGGTACGAAAGCCAGAAGCAGAGAGAGAAGTGTAAATCCATGCGGGTTATGCGAGCAGGAGTTAGTATACAGAAGCCATGCCCTGTTACGACAGCAGACGCAGAACGGGGTGTTATGAATAGCAGAAGCAGAGTGAGTTGTTACAAGGGCATGCAGATGTTATGCCAGTCCCAGGAGTGCAGGAGTTGATACCCGGAGCAGCAGAGGTTGTCCTTGGTAGCTGAAATTAAAAGGTTTTGTTAATACTCCAAGTACGGAAGTGTTGTAAGTTATGGACAGCACCAGTAGTAGTAGCTATTGCAGAAGGGGTTGTTAAGACAAATCCCTACAGACATTATCATATTACCCCAACATAAATACCCTTCCATCCAGTATCTTAACCTTCAAATACATATCTCCAATACATAATTAAATCTATACACAAGCACCAGTAGGAGTTGTTGCAGGAGAGGTTGTTAGTTACGACACCCCCACTACAGACCTTTCCCCTACATACATTCCCCTCCATTCAGTACTTTAACCTTGAAATAAATACCCCCAATACACAATATATACCCCAATACATTGAATGCACATACACATGCAACTCAGTAACACGCACATTTAAATCCATACCAAGTTCCTTATACGTACTGGGATAGGAAATACCTTATGAAGAAATAACCACAGACTTTGTATATAAATAACCCCAGTGCATAACATTCTTTCCCAACAAAACACCATTCTTAGGATATATATATATAAAACACAGAAGACGAAAATCCCAAATACACATTTTAGTATACATGCAACTCAGTAACTCACACATAAATCCATACCCAAGTTTCTTATACGTACTGGGATAGGAAATACCTTAACCTAAAGAAACACTAAAGGCTGTATATGTAAAATCATGCGTAGTACCTTATAAGAAATAACCCCGGCCCTTTACGTAAATACTCTCAGTGCATGACATTTCAATATATGCCAAGTCACTTTCTATCCCTGCACACATGCTGAAAGAGAGATTGTTGTTAATAGCCATAACACACTTCCATACTTATTGATATAGCCTTCATAGATAACATGCACCCTTTCACTACTTTCTGAGCCAGTACACAAGCTGAAAGAAAGAGGATTTTGTTAATTAATAGCCATAGTAGAAAGGCTTTGTAGGAGGTACCCACAGCCACAGAACTTATAAGTAAAATCCTAAGTACAACCTTATAAGTAAAAAAAAACACCACAGACCTTGTAAGTAAATCCCATAGCCTTATACATACAAACATCCAAGTTCATAACATTTCAATACATGCATAATACAAATCATTTAAATATTTTCCTTGGCACATAAACTTCTGCCTATATTTACAAGTTAACCTTCTCCTCCTCTTATCCTCTTTAATACATAGAATGACATATTTCCTCTACTCCATAAGCTTCTATATATTGATCTGCCTTTATGTATAGAACTCACATCCTCCTCTTCTTCTTCCTCCTCCTTCTCCTCTGCACTGCTTGGCCTGTAAGAAGATGGGATTGTCAGATGTTTCCGACTCTAACATTAACTACTTGCAAAGGCTAAAAAAAGAGATCAATTTGGTTCTAATGAGTGCTTCTGTAGCATTATGGTACAGGGGAAGGGTCACACTACCACCAGGGTCATTAAACTACCCCTGAAAATGCCCACAACTCCTATGAAAGCCTTGTCAAATATATGTTTTCTTAGGGTCATGGTACAGAGGAAGGGTCAGACTACCACCAGGGTCATTCAACTATCCCAGGAAATGCCCACAACTCCTATGAAAGCCTTGTCAAATATGTGTTTTTAGGTTCACGGTACAGAGGAAGGGTCACACTACCATCAGGGTCATAAACTACCACTGGAAATGCCCACAACTCCTAGGAAAGCCATGTCAAATATGTTTTCTTAGGGTCATGGTACAGAGGAAAGGTCACACTAACACCAGGGTCATTAAACTACCCCAAGAAATGACAAACTCCTATGAAAGAACTGTCAAATATATGTTTTCGTTGGGTCATGGTACAGAGGAAGGGTCACACTACCACCAGGGTCATAAAACTGCCCCTGGAAATGCCTAAAACTCCTAGGAAAGCCTTGTCAAATATGTGTTTTTAGGTTCACGGTACAGAGGAAGGCTCACATTTTCATATATTATTTTTTCCTTCTTTTTGTAACTTCATTTTCCTTTCCTTTCCCTTCCCTTCCTTTCCTTTCCCTTCCCTTCCCTTGCGTGAAATTCCCCCCAAAACATAAAAATCAGTTATACAACAGAATACAACAGAATAAAAGAGAATACAACAGAATAAAAGATAATACAACAGAATACAACAGAATAAAAGAGAATACAACAGAATACAACAGAATAAAAGAGAATACAACAGAATACAACAGAATAAAAGAGAATACAACAGAATACAACAGAATAAAAGAGAATACAACAGAAAACAACAGAATAAAAGAGAATACAACAGAATACAACAGAATAAAAGAGAATACAACAGAATACAATAGAATAAAAGAGAATACAACAGAACACAACAGAATAAAAGAGAATACAACAGAATACAACAGAATAAAAGAGAATACAACAGAATAAAAGAGAATACAACAGAATAAAAGAGAATACAACAGAATAAAAGAGAATACAACAGAATAAAAGAGAATACAACAGAATACAACAGAATAAAAGAGAATACAACAGAATACAACAGAATACAACAGAATAAAAGATAATACAACAGAATACAACAGAATAAAAGAGAATACAACAGAATACAACAGAATAAAAGAGAATACAACAGAATAAAAGATAATACAACAGAATACAACAGAATAAAAGAGAATACAACAGAATACAACAGAATACAACAGAATAAAAGAGAATACAACAGAATACAACAGAATAAAAGAGAATACAACAGAATACAACAGAATAAAAGAGAATACAACAGAATACAACAGAATAAAAGAGAATACAACAGAATACAACAGAATAAAAGAGAATACAACAGAATACAACAGAATAAAAGAGAATACAACAGAATACAACAGAATAAAAGAGAATACAACAGAATAAAAGAGAATACAACAGAATACAACAGAATAAAAGAGAATACAACAGAATACAACAGAATAAAAGAGAATACAACAGAATACAACAGAATAAAAGATAATACAACAGAATACAACAGAATAAAAGAGAATACAACAGAATAAAAGAGAATACAACAGAATAAAAGAGAATACAACAGAATACAACAGAATAAAAGAGAATACAACAGAATAAAAGAGAATACAACAGAATACAACAGAATAAAAGAGAATACAACAGAATACAACAGAATAAAAGAGAATACAACAGAATAAAAGATAATACAACAGAATACAACAGAATAAAAGAGAATACAACAGAATACAAAAGAATAAAAGATAATACAACAGAATACAACAGAATAAAAGAGAATACAACAGAATACAACAGAATAAAAGATAATACAACAGAATACAACAGAATAAAAGAGAATACAACAGAATAAAAGAGAATACAACAGAATACAACAGAATAAAAGAGAATACAACAGAATACAACAGAATAAAAGATAATACAACAGAATACAACAGAATAAAAGAGAATACAACAGAATAAAAGAGAATAAAAGAGAATACAACAGAATAAAAGATAATACAACAGAATACAACAGAATAAAAGAGAATACAACAGAATAAAAGAGAATACAACAGAATACAACAGAATAAAAGAGAATACAACAGAATACAACAGAATAAAAGAGAATACAACAGAATAAAAGATAATACAACAGAATACAACAGAATAAAAGAGAATACAACAGATTACAACATAATACAACAGAATAAAAGATAATACAACAGAATACAACAGAATAAAAGAGAATACAACAGAATACAACAGAATACAACAGAATAAAAGATAATACAACAGAATACAACAGAATAAAAGAGAATACAACAGAATACAACAGAATAAAAGAGAATACAACAGAATACAACAGAATACAAAAGAATAAAAGAGAATACAACAGAATAAAAGAGAATACAACAGAATACAACAGAATAAAAGAGAATACAACAGAATACAACAGAATAAAAGAGAATACAACAGAATACAACAGAATAAAAGAGAATACAACAGAATACAACAGAATAAAAGAGAATACAACAGAATAAAACAGAATACAACAGAATAAAAGATAATACAACAGAATACAACAGAATAAAAGAGAATACAACAGAATACAACAGAATAAAAGAGAATACAACAGAATACAACAGAATAAAAGAGAATACAACAGAATAAAAGAGAATACAACAGAATACAACAGAATAAAAGAGAATACAACAGAATACAACAGAATAAAAGAGAATACAACAGAATACAACAGAATAAGAGAATACAACAGAATACAACAGAATACAACAGAATAAAAGAGAATACAACAGAATACAACAGAATAAAAGAGAATACAACAGAATACAACAGAATAAAAGATAATACAACAGAATACAACAGAATAAAAGAGAATACAACAGAATACAACAGAAAAAAAGATAATACAACAGAATACAACAGAATAAAAGAGAATACAACAGAATACAACAGAATAAAAGAGAATACAACAGAATACAACAGAATAAAAGAGAATACAACAGAATACAACAGAATACAACAGAATAAAAGAATACAAGAATACAACAGAATACAACAGAATAAAAGAGAATACAACAGAATACAACAGAATAAAAGAGAATACAACAGAATACAACAGAATAAAAGAGAATACAACAGAATACAACAGAATAAAAGATAATACAACAGAATACAACAGAATAAAAGAGAATACAACAGAATAAAAGAGAATACAACAGAATAAAAGAGAATACAACAGAATACAACAGAATAAAAGATAATACAACAGAATACAACAGAATAAAAGAGAATACAACAGAATAAAAGAGAATACAACAGAATAAAAGAGAATACAACAGAATACAACAGAATAAAAGATAATACAACAGAATACAACAGAATAAAAGAGAATACAACAGAATACAACAGAATAAAAGAGAATACAACAGAATACAACAGAATAAAAGAGAATACAACAGAATACAACAGAATAAAAGATAATACAACAGAATACAACAGAATAAAAGAGAATACAACAGAATACAACAGAATAAAAGAGAATACAACAGAATACAACAGAATAAAAGAGAATACAACAGAATACAACAGAATAAAAGAGAATACAACAGAATAAAAGATAATACAACAGAATAAAAGAGAATACAACAGAATACAACAGAATAAAAGAGAATACAACAGAATACAACAGAATAAAAGAGAATACAACAGAATAAAAGAGAATACAACAGAATAAAAGAGAATACAACAGAATAAAAGATAATACAACAGAATACAACAGAATAAAAGAGAATACAACAGAATAAAAGATAATACAACAGAATACAACAGAATAAAAGAGAATACAACAGAATACAACAGAATAAAAGAGAATACAACAGAATAAAAGAGAATACAACAGAATACAACAGAATAAAAGATAATACAACAGAATACAACAGAATAAAAGAGAATACAACAGAATAAAAGAGAATAAAACAGAATACAACAGAATAAAAGAGAATACAACAGAATAAAAGATAATACAACAGAATAAAAGAGAATACAACAGAATACAACAGAATAAAAGATAATACAACAGAATACAACAGAATAAAAGAGAATACAACAGAATACAACAGAATAAAAGAGAATACAACAGAATAAAAGAGAATACAACAGAATAAAAGATAATACAACAGAATACAACAGAATAAAAGATAATACAACAGAATACAACAGAATAAAAGAGAATACAACAGAATACAACAGAATACAACAGAATAAAAGATAATACAACAGAATACAACAGAATAAAAGAGAATACAACAGAATACAACAGAATAAAAGAGAATACAACAGAATACAACAGAATAAAAGAGAATACAACAGAATACAACAGAATAAGAGAATACAACAGAATACAACAAATACAACAGAATACAACAGAATAAAAGAGAATACAACAGAATACAACAGAATAAAAGAGAATACAACAGAATACAACAGAATAAAAGAGAATACAACAGAATACAACAGAATAAAAGAGAATACAACAGAATAAAAGAGAATACAACAGAATAAAAGAGAATACAACAGAATACAACAGAATAAAAGAGAATACAACAGAATAAAAGAGAATACAACAGAATACAACAGAATAAAAGAGAATACAACAGAATAAAAGAGAATACAACAGAATACAACAGAATACAACAGAATAAAAGATAATACAACAGAATAAAAGAGAATACAACAGAATACAACAGAATAAAAGATAATACAACAGAATACAACAGAATAAAAGAGAATACAACAGAATAAAAGAGAATACAACAGAATACAACAGAATACAACAGAATAAAAGAGAATACAACAGAATAAAAGAGAATACAACAGAATAAAAGAGAATAAAACAGAATACAACAGAATACAACAGAATAAAAGAGAATACAACAGAATACAACAGAATACAACAGAATAAAAGAGAATACAACAGAATACAACAGAATAAAAGAGAATACAACAGAATAAAAGAGAATACAACAGAATACAACAGAATAAAAGAGAATACAACAGAATACAACAGAATAAAAGATAATACAACAGAATACAACAGAATAAAAGAGAATACAACAGAATACAACAGAATAAAAGAGAATACAACAGAATACAACAGAATAAAAGAGAATACAACAGAATAAAAGAGAATACAACAGAATAAAAGAGAATACAGAATACAAATAGAATCCAACAGAATAAAAGAGAATACAACAGAATACAACAGAATAAAAGAGAATACAACAGAATACAACAGAATAAAAGAGAATGCAACAGAATACAACAGAATAAAAGAGAATACAACAGAATACAAATAGAATAAAAGAATACAACAGAATAAAAGATAATACAACAGAATACAACAGAATAAAAGAGAATACAACAGAATACAACAGAATAAAAGAGAATACAACAGAATACAACAGAATAAAAGAGAATACAACAGAATAAAATAGAATACAACAGAATACAACAGAATAAAAGAGAATACAACAGAATACAACAGAATAAAAGAGAATACAACAGAATACAACAGAATAAAAGAGAATACAACAGAATAAAAGAGAATACAACAGAATACAACAGAATAAAAGAGAATACAACAGAATACAACAGAATAAAAGAGAATACAACAGAATACAACAGAATAAAAGAGAATACAACAGAATAAAAGATAATACAACAGAATACAACAGAATAAAAGAGAATAAAACAGAATAAAAGAATACAACAGAATAAAGAGAATACAACAGAATAAAAGAGAATACAACAGAATAAAAGAGAATACAACAGAATACAACAGAATAAAAGAGAATACAACAGAATACAACAGAATAAAAGAGAATACAACAGAATACAACAGAATAAAAGAGAATACAACAGAATAAAAGATAATACAACAGAATACAACAGAATAAAAGAGAATACAACAGAATAAAAGAGAATACAACAGAATACAACAGAATAAAAGAGAATACAACAGAATACAACAGAATAAAAGAGAATACAACAGAATACAACAGAATAAAAGAGAATACAACAGAATACAACAGAATAAAAGAGAATACAACAGAATAAAAGAGAATACAACAGAATAAAAGAGAATACAACAGAATACAACAGAATAAAAGAGAATACAACAGAATACAACAGAATAAAAGAGAATACAACAGAATACAACAGAATAAAAGAGAATACAACAGAATAAAAGAGAATACAACAGAATAAAAGAGAATACAACAGAATACAACAGAATAAAAGAGAATACAACAGAATACAACAGAATAAAAGAGAATACAACAGAATAAAAGAGAATACAACAGAATACAACAGAATAAAAGAGAATACAACAGAATAAAAGAGAATACAACAGAATAAAAGATAATACAACAGAATACAACAGAATAAAAGAGAATACAAAAGAATAAAAGAGAATACAACAGAATACAACAGAATAAAAGAGAATACAACAGAATAAAAGAGAATACAACAGAATACAACAGAATAAAAGAGAATACAACAGAATACAACAGAATAAAAGAGAATACAACAGAATACAACAGAATAAAAGAGAATACAACAGAATACAACAGAATAAAAGAGAATACAACAGAATACAACAAAATAAGAGAATACAACAGAATACAACAGAATAAAAGAGAATACAACAGAATAAAAGAGAATACAACAGAATACAACAGAATAAAAGAGAATACAACAGAATAAAAGAGAATACAACAGAATAAAATAGAATACAACAGAATACAACAGAATAAAAGAGAATACAACAGAATACAACAGAATAAAAGAGAATACAACAGAATAAAAGAGAATACAACAGAATAAAAGAGAATACAACAGAATACAACAGAATAAAAGAGAATACAACAGAATACAACAGAATAAAAGAGAATACAACAGAATACAACAGAATAAAAGAGAATACAACAGAATACAACAGAATAAAAGAGAATACAACAGAATACAACAGAATAAAAGAGAATACAACAGAATACAACAGAATAAAAGAGAATACAACAGAATACAACAGAATAAAAGAGAATACAAATGAATACAACAGAAGAAAAGAGAATACAACAGAATACAACAGAATAAAAGAGAATACAACAGAATACAACAGAATAAAAGAGAATACAACAGAATACAACAGAATACAACAGAATACAACAGAATAAAAGAGAATACAACAGAATACAACAGAATAAAAGAGAATACAACAGAATAAAAGAGAATACAACAGAATACAACAGAATACAACAGAATAAAAGAGAATACAACAGAATAAAAGAGAATACAACAGAATACAACAGAATAAAAGAGAATACAACAGAATAAAAGAGAATACAACAGAATACAACAGAATAAAAGAGAATACAACAGAATACAACAGAATAAAAGAGAATACAACAGAATAAAAGAGAATAAAAGAGAATACAACAGAATAAAAGAGAATACAACAGAATACAACAGAATAAAAGAGAATACAACAGAATAAAAGAGAATACAACAGAATAAAAGAGAATACAACAGAATACAACAGAATAAAAGAGAATACAATAGAATACAACAGAATACAACAGAATAAAAGAGAATACAACAGAATACAACAGAATAAAAGAGAATACAACAGAATACAACAGAATAAAAGAGAATACAACAGAATAAAAGAGAATACAACAGAATAAAATAGAATAAAACAGAATACAACAGAATAAAAGAGAATACAACAGAATACAACAGAATAAAAGAGAATACAACAGAATACAACAGAATAAAAGAGAATACAACAGAATACAACAGAATAAAAGATAATACAACAGAATACAACAGAATAAAAGAGAATACAACAGAATACAACAGAATAAAAGAGAATACAACAGAATACAACAGAAAAGAGAATACAACAGAATACAACAGAATAAAAGAGAATACAACAGAATAAAAGAGAATACAACAGAATACAACAGAATAAAAGAGAATACAACAGAATACAACAGAATAAAAGAGAATACAACAGAATACAACAGAATAAAAGAGAATACAACAGAATAAAAGAGAATACAACAGAATAAAACAGAATAAAAGAGAATACAACAGAATAAAAGAGAATACAACAGAATACAACAGAATAAAAGAGAATACAACAGAATACAACAGAATAAAAGAGAATACAACAGAATAAAAGAGAATAAAAGAGAATACAACAGAATACAACAGAATAAAAGAGAATACAACAGAATAAAAGAGAATACAACAGAATACAACAGAATAAAAGAGAATACAACAGAATAAAAGAGAATACAACAGAATACAACAGAATAAAAGAGAATACAACAGAATACAACAGAATAAAAGAGAATACAACAGAATACAACAGAATACAACAGAATAAAAGAGAATACAACAGAATAAAAGAGAATACAACAGAATACAAATAGAATAAAAGAGAATACAACAGAATAAAACAGAATACAACAGAATACAACACAATAAAACAGAATACAACAGAATAAAAGAGAATACAACAGAATACAACAGAATAAAAGAGAATACAACAGAATACAACAGAATAAAAGAGAATACAACAGAATAAAAGAGAATACAACAGAATACAACAGAATAAAAGAGAATACAACAGAATACAAAAGAATAAAAGAATACAAGAGAATACAACAGAATACAACAGAATAAAGAATACAACAGAATAAAAGAGAATACAACAGAATAAAAGAGAATACAACAGAATACAACAGAATACAACAGAATACAACAGAATAAAAGAGAATACAACAGAATAAAAGAGAATACAACAGAATAAAAGAGAATACAACAGAATACAACAGAATAAAAGAGAATACAACAGAATACAACAGAATAAAAGAGAATACAACAGAATAAAAGAATACAACAGAATACAAATAGAATAAAAGAGAATACAACAGAATACAAATAGAATACAACAGAATACAAGAGAATACAACAGAATAAAAGAGAATACAACAGAATACAACAGAATAAAAGAGAATACAACAGAATAAAAGAGAATACAACAGAATACAACAGAATAAAAGAGAATACAACAGAATAAAAGAGAATACAACAGAATACAACAGAATAAAAGAGAATACAACAGAATACAACAGAATAAAAGAGAATACAACAGAATACAACAGAATAAAAGAGAATACAACAGAATACAACAGAATAAAAGAGAATACAACAGAATAAAAGAGAATACAACAGAATACAAATAGAATAAAAGAATACAACAGAATACAACAGAATAAAAGAGAATACAACAGAATACAACAGAATAAAAGAGAATACAACAGAATAAAAGAGAATACAACAGAATACAACAGAATAAAAGAGAATACAACAGAATAAAAGAGAATACAACAGAATACAACAGAATAAAAGAGAATACAACAGAATAAAAGAGAATACAACAGAATAAAAGAATAGAATAAAAGAATACAACAGAATAAAAGAGAATACAACAGAATACAACAGAATAAAAGAATACAACAGAATACAACAGAATAAAAGAGAATACAACAGAATACAACAGAATAAAAGAGAATACAACAGAATACAACAGAAAAAGAGAATACAACAGAATAAAAGAGAATACAACAGAATAAAAGAGAATACAACAGAATACAACAGAATACAACAGAATAAAAGAGAATACAACAGAATACAACAGAATAAAAGAGAATACAACAGAATACAACAGAATAAAAGAGAATACAACAGAATACAACAGAATAAAAGAGAATACAACAGAATAAAAGAGAATAAAAACGAATACAACAGAATAAAAGAGAATAAAAGAATACAATACAACAGAATAAAAGAGAATACAACAGAATACAACAGAATAAAAGAGAATACAACAGAATACAACAGAATAAAAGAGAATACAACAGAATACAACAGAATAAAAGAGAATACAACAGAATACAACAGAATAAAAGAGAATACAACAGAATAAAAGAGAATACAACAGAATAAAAGAGAATACAACAGAATACAACAGAATAAAAGAGAATACAACAGAATAAAAGAGAATACAACAGAATACAACAGAATAAAAGAGAATACAACAGAATACAACAGAATAAAAGAGAATACAACAGAATACAACAGAATACAACAGAATAAAAGAGAATACAACAGAATAAAAGAGAATACAACAGAATAAAAGAGAATAAAAGAGAATACAACAGAATAAAAGAGAATAAAATAGAATACAACAGAATAAAAGAGAATACAACAGAATACAACAGAATAAAAGAGAATACAACAGAATACAACAGAATAAAAGAGAATACAACAGAATAAAAGAATAATACAGAATACAGAATAAAAGATAATACAACAGAATAAAAGAGAATACAACAGAATACAAATAGAATAAAAGAGAATACAACAGAATAAAAGAGAATACAACAGAATAATAAAAGAGAATACAACAGAATAAAAGAGAGAATACAACAGAATAAAAGAGAATACAAGAGAATACCACAGAATAAAAGTTAATAAAACAGTATAACAGAGAATAACTAAAAAAGAATACAACAGAATAAAAGAGAATACAACAGAATACAACAGAATAAAAGAGAATACAACAGAATACAACAGAATAAAAGAGAATACAACAGAATAAAAGAGAATACAACAGAATACAACAGAATAAAAGAGAATACAATAGAATAAAAGAGAATACAACAGAATAAAAGAGAATACAACAGAATACAACAGAATAAAAGAGAATAAAAGAATACAACAGAATACAACAGAATAAAAGAGAATACAAATAGAATAAAAGAATACAACAGAATACAACAGAATAAAAGAGAATACAACAGAATAAAAGATAATACAACAGAATACAACAGAATAAAAGAGAATACAACAGAATACAACAGAATAAAAGAGAATACAACAGAATACAACAGAATAAAAGAGAATACAACAGAATAAAAGAGAATACAACAGAATAAAAGATAATACAACAGAATACAACAGAATAAAAGATAATACAACAGAATACAAAAGAATAAAAGAGAATACAACAGAATACAACAGAATAAAAGAGAATACAACAGAATAAAAGAGAATACAACAGAATAAAAGATAATACAACAGAATACAACAGAATAAAAGAGAATACAACAGAATACAACAGAATAAAAGAGAATACAACAGAATAAAAGATAATACAACAGAATACAACAGAATAAAAGAGAATACAACAGAATAAAAGAGAATACAACAGAATAAAAGAGAATACAACAGAATACAACAGAATAAAAGAGAATACAACAGAATAAAAGAGAATACAACAGAATACAACAGAATAAAAGAGAATACAACAGAATAAAAGAGAATACAACAGAATACAACAGAATAAAAGAGAATACAACAGAATACAACAGAATAAAAGAGAATACAACAGAATAAAAGAGAATACAACAGAATACAACAGAATAAAAGAGAATACAACAGAATACAACAGAATAAAAGAGAATACAACAGAATACAACAGAATAAAAGAGAATACAACAGAATAAAAGAGAATACAACAGAATACAACAGAATAAAAGATAATACAACAGAATAAAAGAGAATACAACAGAATACAACAGAATAAAAGAGAATACAACAGAATAAAAGAGAATACAACAGAATACAACAGAATACAACAGAATAAAAGAGAATACAACAGAATAAAAGAGAATACAACAGAATACAACAGAATAAAAGAGAATACAACAGAATACAACAGAATACAACAGAATAAAAGAGAATACAACAGAATACAACAGAATAAAAGAGAATACAACAGAATACAACAGAATAAAATATAATACAACAGAATAATACAACAGAATACAACAGAATAAAAGAGAATACAACAGAATACAACAGAATAAAAGAGAATACAACAGAATAAAAGATAATACAACAGAATACAACAGAATAAAAGATAATACAACAGAATACAACAGAATAAAAGAGAATACAAAAGAATACAACAGAATACAACAGAATAAAAGAGAATACAACAGAATACAACAGAATAAAAGATAATACAACAGAATACAACAGAATAAAAGAGAATACAACAGAATAAAAGAGAATACAACAGAATACAACAGAATAAAAGAGAATACAACAGAATAAAAGAGAATAAAAGAGAATACAACAGAATACAACAGAATAAAAGAGAATACAACAGAATACAACAGAATAAAAGAGAATACAACAGAATAAAAGAGAATACAACAGAATACAACAGAATACAACAGAATAAAAGAGAATACAACAGAATAAAAGAGAATACAACAGAATACAACAGAATAAAAGAGAATACAATAGAATACAACAGAATACAACAGAATAAAAGAGAATACAACAGAATACAACAGAATAAAAGAGAATACAACAGAATAAAAGAGAATACAACAGAATAAAAGAGAATACAACAGAATAAAAGAGAATACAACAGAATACAACAGAATAAAAGAGAATACAACAGAATAAAAGAGAATACAACAGAATAAAAGAGAATACAACAGAATAAAAGAGAATACAACAGAATACAACAGAATAAAAGAGAATACAACAGAATACAACAGAATAAAAGAGAATACAACAGAATAAAAGATAATACAACAGAATACAACAGAATAAAAGAGAATACAACAGAATAAAAGAGAATACAACAGAATACAACAGAATAAAAGAGAATACAACAGAATAAAAGATAATACAACAGAATACAACAGAATAAAAGAGAATACAACAGAATACAACAGAATAAAAGAGAATACAACAGAATAAAAGAGAATAAAAGAGAATACAACAGAATAAAAGAGAATACAACAGAATACAACAGAATAAAAGAGAATACAACAGAATACAACAGAATAAAAGAGAATACAACAGAATACAACAGAATAAAAGAGAATACAACAGAATACAACAGAATAAAAGAGAATACAACAGAATACAACAGAATAAAAGAGAATACAACAGAATACAACAGAATAAAAGAGAATACAACAGAATAAAAGAGAATACAACAGAATAAAACAGAATAAAAAAGAATAAAATAGAATAAAACAGAATACAACAGAATACAACAGAATAAAAGAGAATACAACAGAATACAACAGAATAAAAGAGAATACAACAGAATACAACAGAATAAAAGAGAATACAACAGAATAAAAGAGAATACAACAGAATACAACAGAATAAAAGAGAATACAACAGAATACAACAGAATAAAAGAGAATACAACAGAATACAACAGAATAAAAGAGAATACAACAGAATACAACAGAATAAAAGCAAATACAACAGAATACAAGAGAATAAAAGAGAATACAACAGAATACAACAGAATAAAAGAGAATACAACAGAATAAAAGATAATACAACAGAATACAACAGAATAAAAGATAATACAACAGAATACAACAGAATAAAAGAGAATACAACAGAATAAAAGAGAATACAACAGAATAAAAGAGAATACAACAGAATACAACAGAATAAAAGAGAATACAACAGAATAAAAGAGAATACAACAGAATAAAAGAGAATACAACAGAATACAACAGAATAAAAGAGAATACAACAGAATACAACAGAATAAAAGAGAATACAACAGAATAAAAGAGAATACAACAGAATAAAAGAGAATACAACAGAATAAAAGAGAATACAACAGAATACAACAGAATAAAAGATAATACAACAGAATACAACAGAATATAAGAGAATACAACAGAATAAAAGAGAATACAACAGAATACAACAGAATAAAAGATAATACAACAGAATACAACAGAATAAAAGAGAATACAACAGAATAAAAGAGAATACAACAGAATAAAAGATAATACAACAGAATACAAGATAATACAACAGAATAAAAGAGAATACAACAGAATACAACAGAATAAAAGAGAATACAACAGAATAAAAGATAATACAACAGAATACAACAGAATAAAAGAGAATACAACAGAATACAACAGAATAAAAGATAATACAACAGAATACAACAGAATAAAAGAGAATACAACAGAATAAAAGATAATACAACAGAATACAACAGAATAAAAGAGAATACAACAGAATACAACAGAATAAAAGAGAATAGGATAGGTAGGGAAGGGATGGAAAGGAAGGCATGGGAAGGGATGGGATGGGAAGAAATGGAGTATGATATTCCCAAACACACACACACACACACACACACATATACACTCACTCACCCACCCAGATACATACATATTCAAAGTGTGTGTGTGTGTGTGTGTGTGTGTGTGTGTGTGTGTGTGTGTGTGTGTTATGCTCCTGAGACTTCCATATAGTTGTGTGTCACTTTCATGAGGTGCTTTTCCTACTAGTGTTTTTAGGGCGAGTCCATTCAAGGCACCTGTGTACCACCCCATACAAGCTCGAAGTCTTGACAAATGTGTGTTTCTTTAGCTTCATGGTACAGAGGAAGGGTCACACTACCACCAGGGTCATAAACTACCCAAGGAGATGCCCCAAACTCCTATGAAAGTCTTGACAAATGTGTGTTTCTTTAGGTTCATGGTACAGAGGAAGGGTCACACTACCTCCAGGGTCATTAAACTACCCAAGGAGATGCCCCAAACTCCTATGAAAGTCTTGAC
>NW_026112078.1:177500-182500 GCF_024679095.1 Eriocheir sinensis
CCTACCTCTCCTTACTCTCCTTTCTTCCTCCTCCCCCTCCCTTCCCTATTCCTACCTCCTCCTCCCCCTCCCTTCCTCTCCCCTCCCTCCCTTCCCTATTCCTACCCTCTCCCTCCCTTCTCCCTTTCCCTCTTCCCACCTCCACCCACTTCCCTCCTCCCTTTCCTGCGTTCCTATAATCCTCCTCCCTCCCTGGGTCCCTATTCCCACCCCTCTCTCTCTCTCTCTCTCTCTCTCTCTCTCTCTCTCTCACTCTCTCTCTCTCTCTCTTCCCTATTCGCCTCCTCCAGACCCGCCTCCTTCCTCTTCCCACCCTCTCCTCACTCTACTTCCTCCAGGACAGCGACGGTGGCCTTCGCTACCTCCTCCTCCTCCTCATACCCTCCTACTACCTATTCCTACCCCCCCTCCCTCCTCCTCCTCCCTCTCCCATCAAACCCACCTCTCCTCGAGGACTGCACCTCCTCTCACTTTCAAGAACAACCCTGCAGACACGGTACCTCCACTTCCTCCTCCCACCTCACACCCACCCCACCACGATGAAAACCTTCCCCTGGGGTTCCCACCTATCCTCCTCCTTCTCCACAGCCACTCCTTCCTCCACGCACAGCCCTATCTTTACACTGACTACAATCCTCCTGGGCATCACCTTCCTCTCGCCACGGCTGCTTCAACTTACCTACTTAACCTCGACAGGCTCCCAGGTTTTGACCATAGGATTTCTTCCCACCTCCTCCTAAGAACCCTCCCTCCTCCCTTCCCTATTCCCTACTACAACCTCCTCGGCAAAGAAGAAAATTCCCCTCCTTCTCCTTCCTCCCCCTTGCCACAATGAAAAGATTCCTGACCCTCCTCCTCCTTCCTCCCTTCCCTGCTTCCTATTGGTTCCACCACTTCCTCCTCCCTTTCCTCTCCCCATCTCGCTCCTCCTCCTCCTCCCTTCCAACTATTCTCATTCTCTCCACAATCCTCCTTCCCCTTTACCTCTTCCTATATCCCTTTACCCCTGATGTTACTCTCTACCCCACACACACACCCTGTTCTCCCTTTACCTCTTCTCACTGTCTCTCCCACTCATTCCTTCACCGAAAAATGCCATCTTTCATCCCTCTTCCCATATACTCCCACCACCTCCACCTCTAAGCAACAAAATCATTTGATTGTATCTCAGGATATTCCTCTAGATTATAGTCTGTTCGGAGCATGAAGTCGGTTCAAGGTGTGGCAGATTCCTTCTTTCCTCATAGTGCAGCGCTGCCTACTTCCTCCCTGCCAATTATCAGATTAGCCCACCTCTCTCGGCCTACCCTCTCCCTATTCCCACCTGTTTATCCTCTCTCTCTCTCCCTCTTCTTCTACCCTCCTCCTCCCAGGGGGAGAGGGACCTCCCTTCCTCTTACCAACCTACTATCCCTCTTCTGCTTCCAGCACCACAACGTGGCAGCATAGGGAAAAATCGCTTCCACATTTCCCACTCACTTTTACCATACCTAATCCCCTCTGTCTTCCTACTAAACATCCTCCCTCCTCCCTCCCTTTGCTTTCCCCTTTACTATATACTTCATCCTCCCTCTCTGTCTTCCTCCTTTCCTCCCTTTCTATCCCCTCCTCCCTAAGGGGGCAACATGTACGAAGAGAAGGCTCTTAGCAGCATATGGATAGAGATAAACGACGATACCCTTTTCCTCTTCCTACCCTGAACGGACTTCATGCTTCTGTCTTCCCTCCCTATTGTCCTTCCCAGAAAACCCTTCCTCTTTGCTACTCCACTTCATCCTCAACGATGATTATGTTTTCCCACCAAGTAAGCTCCTATCATTACCAATGCCAAATTTCCTCTCTCCTACCTACTTCAAAAATCCTCCTTCTGTTACGGCTAACACTCTCTTCCTCCCTTGATGTTATTGTCACTAACAGGCCAGATACAGACATAACCCTTCTGATGGCCATCCATGCTCCATTACAGACCATGACCTCTCCCTTTCCTCTCCTAAAACTATTTCTGTCTCCCAGTGCTACCAACCAGCTCCTCCTCCCCTTCCTAACAAAACGAAAGTCAAATTTGACTCCTCCAATCTGTCTTTGTAATACTTTACAAAGAGACGATCAACCTCCCTTTTAATACATTGATGTTAACTTCATCAGACTCCTTATTTGGCCTAACATTTTCTTGCTCCTCCTCTTGACCTCCTTGTGCCCGATGGTGACAAAAGAGTTAAGAAGACCCCTCCACCTTCCATGGTTCCCTCCTGAAGAAATTCTCCTCCTCCTCGTCATGAAAGAAAGGAACGCGCAAACAAGAAAGCTCCCTAGCTTAAATGTCTTCCCTCTACTCTAAGCCTCTACAACAGAATATAAAGTCCTAAAGAAAAACTTCAAAGCCCTCCCTTCTGTACTTCCTGCCCTTTCCTTCTCCCTACTTCCTCCTCCCTCCCCTCCCTTCTCTTCCCTACACATCCTGTGGAAAATCCCTCCCTTCCTAATACAAAAAACAAGCTAATAAAATTATATCTCCTCCCTTTTCCTCTACTTCAATAATTCATCCTCCTCCTTTGCTAATGTTGGAAAAAAAGAAACCTACCTATTTCTCTGCAATCCTCAAAACTTTCTGCTTCCTCTTCTCTTCCACCTTCTATCCAGACACTCCCTCCTTGCCTGCTCAAAGATCTTTCCCCCCTCTCCCTAATGTACTCTTGCACCCTATCCCTCCATTTCACTGGAGGTTCAACATTCCTCAATGTATATTTCCCTGAGATTCATCAAAGACGCTCTGCCAGCAATTCTACCATATATCACATGCATCATAAATACATCTATTACAACAGGTATAATGCCTGGAAACATGCTATTGTCACACCAATATTTAAGAAAGGAAATCCAGAAGAAGTAGGTAACTACAGGCCAATTTCCTTGCTCCCAGTTGTATGGAAAATATTAGAAAAGATAGTCGCAACTCAATTGGCCCAATTTATGGAACGGCATTGCCTCTTTAGCAGTACTCAACATGGCTTCAGACCAAACTTATCTACTGAGACGGCACTCTTACAAGTTTCCAAAAAGATTTATGACACCACGGACAAAAGAGAAATATGTCTTTGAACTCTTTGCGACCTATCTAAAGCTTTTGACAGTGTCAGCCATAACATTCTGCTTAGAAAATGTAACAAATTAGGAATAGATATATTTTGGTTTAAAGATTATTTGTGTAACAGGACTCAGTCTGTGTGAATCGGGGGAAATTTGTCCTCTACACTAGAAGTGCCTTTTGGAGTCCCGCAAGGATCTATTCTCGGCCCTCTGCTATTTAACGTCTTCGTAAATGACCCGTCACAAGAAATTAAAGAACGTTTTGTTATTCAATATGCTGACGACACACAATTCATTCATACTGGTAATACTGAAAATCTACCTGAACTAATTCTTAGAACAGAACAGACATTAGGAAAAATTAAAAACTATTTTAACAGGAACGGTCTCTTGCTGAACTCCAAAAAAACTCAATGTATATTTCTAGGCACAAGAGCTCTGATGTCACGAATACCGGACAACACCACTATCAAAGTAGGGGGTGCCTTAGTAAAACCTTGTCAAAAACTTTGGGCTACATTTCGACAGTAACATGTTGTTTGATATGCACGTGACAGAAATCAGTAAAAAGGTGTCTGGCATGCTTATGTACATCAGTCGTTTTCAAGACATGCTCAGCAGAGAAGCCAGGCTAATAGTGGTTCAGACACTTGTGTTAAGTCACCTTAACTATGGGATGACTGTTTGGGGCACCACAAATATCACACAGCTGAATAGAGTTCAGAAGCTACAGAAAGTTTGACCATGTCAGCCCACTCTTAAAAGAACTACAGTGGCCAAATATTACACAGAAGTGCATTTTTGAACAGTGCATCACAGTGTTCAAAGCACTGAAGAAGCATTTTCCTGAATGGCTATTCTCAATTCCACAAGTAGGACAAATAGTTGACATAAACACAAGACAACAAACTCTCCTCTGTGTACCCAAAACACACAGTGACATTGGGTCCCGATCTATCACAGTCAGAGGGCCAAAGCTATGGAATAACCTCCCACAAAGGCAAAGAATTGTCACAGTCTGCATACCTTTAAGGTCAATCTGAAGAAACACCTCTCGCAAGATAGCTCAGGAAACTAATCAGACTGAATACTCTTATTACATTTTATCATATAATGTTCTGCATGATGTCCTAGATATTAGTCCACACTTTATCTTTAGCACCAATTATATACTACTTATATTTTAGGGATTATCTGTATATTTTATCGCACTCCATATACCGTGTTCAATAGTTTTAAGCCAGTAAAGAATAACCATTGTATAAATGGAAATAAAGTTTCTGATTCTCTCTCTCTCTCTCTCTCTCTCTCTCTCCCAAAACATACACACTTGTGCAAATAAACGTACTCACCAATGTCCATGAACTTACTCACTTGGGCCCATGAACTTACTCACCAATGCCCACAAACTTACTCACCTGAGCCCATGAACTTACTCACCAATGCCCATAAACTAACTTGTGCCATAAACTTATTAACCTTTCCCCCAAAACTTACTCACCAATGCCCATAAACTTACTCACCTGAGCCCATGAACTTACTCACCTGCCCCCAAAACTTACTCACCAATGCCCATAACTTACTTGTGCCCATAAATTTACTCACCAATCCCCATACACTTACTTATTTTCGCCCGGCTGGGGAATCGAACCCCGGTCCTTCTGGTTGTGAGCCAGACGCTCAACCCCTGAGCTACCGGGCCGTGTGTGTGTGTGTGTTGTCTTGTGATATCTTGCCTCATAATATTTTCTCATGAGTGTGTGTGTGTGTGTGTGTGTGTGTGTGTGTGTGTGTGTGTGTGTAGCCTTGTGTGATGGCTTCCCTTATGACCTGTTCTTCCACGTGTTCTGTTTCCCTCATAATCTGTTCTCCTATTTGTTCCGTTTCACCCCCAGACTAAAGAATTCTGAGCA
>NW_026112078.1:185000-231468 GCF_024679095.1 Eriocheir sinensis
GAATGATAAGAAATATCCTTCAGAGGTAGATGAGGTACTTAAGAAATTTACTCTAAAGGTGCCACATAAAACTTGAATTCTTAAGTAGTACAGTACTGACTGTGTTCCTCAGAAACAGTTTGAATTCAGACATGTTTATAAACTGTGCTTGCCCGGCAGGATCAAACCTTAAGTACATGTATCTTATGTTTGATAGATGCTTGTATGCTCTATTTTGATAAGTTCAGTTATCTCAAATTGATGGTATTAAGTAGCTGAAAGGCTTGAAAAATATCCTGTGATTAATCAACCTTTTGCTTTCATTCTCTGAAGTTACTTCTTTTTCATAATTCCTTGTTGAAAATTCTATACTGTACAGAAATTGTTTTTAACTAGCTCTTTTTTTTTCAGAAACGAAGGCTCAGCCTGCTCGGTGGGAATAATACCAAGGTAGCAGTGAAGTTCATTGTTGATGCAACAATGACTAATTCATTGCAGACTAAGTTTAATTAGGAAGGAAGGCTGGGTTGGAAAACAAAGACGAATGAAGTTAAGAGAGCCTTTAAGACTACGAAACTCTGCTCAGTCATTACAAGTAAGTTTTTTTTTCTTCTTTTTCCTGACTTTTTTGGGGGGAACTCTTAAGTCCTATTAGGGACAATGATAAGGTAAAGCTGAATCAAAATCTGCTTATGATGGGGAAAAAATACTAGGAGGAGATAGGAGCTCTGAGCCCCATGCTCCTGGGTTGTATGGTTACCATCCAGCATAGTTAAATTGCAGACATCCTGCAAAATAGTTATGGTACTCACTAACTGCACATCACTGGGGGAGCAACATTCACTTGGGTGATGGACGATGAGTGCTCCAACCAACCATACATTAAAGCAAGTACGGGCAGGGAAATGTAAAGCATAACATTACGTGTCATTTGCTGACCTTTCATTATCATATTAAATTATCCTTGAAAGGAATTCATGGATTAGACTTTTCTTAAAAAAAATATGTTTCAAATACATGGCCAGCAGTGATAGGCTCATCACCATCATCAGCCTGTATAATTCCACTGCACGAGAAAGACCTTTCCCAACATCATCCACTTTTCACTGTTTCAGTTTGTCAATTCCAGGCCTTTCCAGCATAATTTCATCTATTGTCTCTCCACCTCATTATCTGTCTGCCCTGCCTTTTTCCATCCCTAGGTTGCCATTCTGTTACTCTCATTGTCCATCTATTATCAGTTTGGCGCATGACATGTCCTGCCCATGTCCACTTTTTCTTTTAACAGTTGTCAAGACGTCTTCTACTTTTGTCTGCTCTCTGATCCATGATGCTCTTTTCTTATCTCTCAATGTTATGCCAAGAATTACTCTCTCCATTCTCCTTTGGGCACTCTGAAGCTTTTGTTCTAAGTCCTTGGTAATACTCCAGGTTTCTGATCCATACGTTAGAACTGATGCACTGATTATAATTCTTTCTTTTTGGTGATAGTGGGAAACTACTTTTCATGATACTGCTCTGTTTACCGAACGCCCCTCATAGTTGATCATCTGCAGATTCGCTGATCAGTACGATATCAAATCAAAGATTATTTAAGTGTTTACCATTTATCTTAATTCCCATCTCTTCCTATTCCAAGTTCTTAAAAACTTCTTCCAACACTGCAGTGAACAGTTTAGGAGAAATTGGGTCACCTTTATTGGTATTTTTTCACAGGGCTTATGTAGTTTTGTGGTGACAGAAGAGTGAAATATTTGTAAGGGAGATACCATAGTCATACAATATGGATAGATTGTTAAACTGTACTTTAGACAAAAATTATTGAGGTAATAATTTTATTGATAAATTTACAGGTGTGCTACTCCACAAATCACATCTGTCAACAAATGAGGATGAGATTGGGAGAACTCTCAGGAATTACTTGAGGAATGCTGGAGACAGAAGTGGTGAACGTTTGCGGCGTATTAAAGTTACTGGGGGTAATGAAGTGTCTGCATCTGATTGAATTCTTATGTGAACTGCTGTTATGATTTCCCTTTTTTGAGTATGATTTTTTTTTTGTTTTTTGTTTTGTTTTTTGTTTTTGTTTTACATGTTTCCTCTATTTTTGGCATAAATCATGGAAGCAGAATTTTTTTAAGTTGTGCTTATTATAAGTATAGAGAAGTCTGTGGTGGGTCACAAGTAATAGTTTTCTTAATGAAATGTTTTTTCATGTTTTCATCTAGTGCCATTTTTTTTTTTTTTTTTTTTTTTTTTTTTACAGCAAAGGAGACAGCTCAAGGGCACAAAAAAGTAAACACCAATAAAAAAAAAAAAGCCCGCTACTCGCTGCTCCTAAAAAGAATCCAAAGAGGTGGCCGAAAGATAAGTCAGTTTCGGGAGGAGAGGTGTCCTGATACCCTCCTCTTGAAAGAGTTCAAGTCGTAGGCAGGAGGAAATACAGATGAAGGAAGATTGTTCCAGAGTTTACCAGCGTGAGGGATGAAAGAGTGAAGATGCTGGTTAACTCTTGCATAAGGGGTTTGGACAGTATAGGGATGAGCATGAGTAGAAAGTCGAGTGCAGCGGGGCCGCGGGAGGGGGGGAGGCATGCAGTTAGCAAGTTCAGAAGAGCAGTCAGCGTGGAAATATCGATAGAAGATAGAAAGAGAGGCAACATTGCGGCGGAATTTAAGAGGTAGAAGACTATCAGTATGAGGAGGAGAGCTGATGAGACGAAGAGCCTTTGCCTCCACTCTGTCCAGAAGAGCTGTGTGAGGGAGCCCCCACACATGAGATGCATACTCCATACGAGGGCGGACAAGGCCCTGTATATGGACAGCAACTGTGCAGGGGAGAAGAACTGGCGGAGACGGTACAGAACGCCCAGCCTCGAGGAAGCTGATTTAGTAAGAGATGAGATATGAAGTTTCCAGTTGAGATTTTGAGTTAAGGATAGACCGAGGATGTTTAGTGTTGAGGAAGGTGATAGCTGGGTGTTGTCAAAGAATAGGGGATAGTTGTTTGGAAGATTGTGTCGAGTGGATAGGTGGAGAAACTGTGTTTTTGAGGCGTTGAAGGACACCAGGTTCTTCTTGCCCCAATCGGAAATAATAGTAAGGTCTGAGGCTAAGCGTTCTGCAGCCTCCAGCCTTGAGTCGTTAAGTTCCTGAAGGGTGGGTCTTCTATTAAAAGAAGTTGAATAATGCAGAGTGGAATCATCGGCGTAGGAATGGATAGGACAGTTCGTTTTGGAAAGAAGATCATCAATGAACAACAGAAAAGAGTGGAGATAGGACAGAACCCTGTGGGACACCACTGTTAATAGATTTAGGGAAGAACAGTGACCGTCTACCACGGCAGAAATAGAACGGTCAGAAAGGAAACTGGAGATAAAGGTACAGAGAGAAGGATAGAAACCGTAGGAGGGTAGTTTAGAAAGCAAAGATTTGTGCCAGACCCTATCAAAAGCTTTTGATATGTCCAGCGCAATAGCAAAAGTTTCACCGAAACGGCTAAGAGGATGACCAAGAGTCAGTTAAGAAGGCTAGGAGATCACCAGTAGAACGCCCCTTGCGGAACCCATACTGGCGATCAGATAGAAGGTCAGAAGTGGAAAGGTGCTTTTGAATCTTACGGTTAAGGATTGATTCAAAAGCTTTAGATAGACAAGAAAGTAAAGCAATAGGACGGTAGTTTGAGGGATTGGAGCGGTCACCCTTCTTAGGTACAGGCTGTGTGAAGGCATACTTCCAGCAAGAAGGAAAGGTAGATGTTGACAGGCAGAGGCGAAAGAGTTTGACCAGGCAGGGTGACAGCACGGAGGCACAGTTTTAAGGACAATAGGAGGCACTCCATCAGGTCCATAAGCCTTCTGAGGATTGAGGCCAGAGAGGCATAGAAAACATCATTTTGAAGAATCTTTATAACAGGCATAAAGGAGTCAGAGGGGGATGAGTAGGAGGAATATGCCCAGAATCGTCCAGAGTGGAGTTTTAGAAAAGTTTGAGAGAAGAGTTCAGCCTTAGAGATAGATGAGACGGCAGTGTTGCCGTCAGGACTGAGGAGTGGAGGAAAGATGAAGAAGTGAAGTTGGAGGAGATGTTTTGGCTAGATGCCAGAAGTCACGGAAGAGTTAGAGAAAGCAAGGTTTTGACATTTTCTATTAATGAAAGAATTTTTGGTTACTCTGAGAAGAGATTGGGCACGATTTCTGGCAGAAATGTAAAGTTCATAATTAGCATTAGTTTGAAGGCTTTGGTATCTTTTGTGAGCTACCTCTCTATCATTGACAGCACGAGAACAAGCGTGATTAAACCAAGGCTTTTTAGCGTGAGGAGTAGAGAAAGAACGAGGAATGTATGCCTCCATTCCAGAGACAATCACCTCTGTGATGCGCTGAGCACACACAGAGGGGTCTCTATCCTGGAAGCAATAATCATTCCACGGGGAAAAGTACATCCTCAGGTCGTCCCACCGAGCTGAAGCAAAATGCCAGAAGCATCGCCTCTTCGGTGGGTCCAGAGGATGTACAGGAGCGATAGGACAGGATGCAGAAATAAGATTGTGATCGGAGGAGCCCAACGGAGAGAACAGTTTGACAGAATAAGCAGAAGGGTTTGAGGTAAGGAAGAGGTCTAGAATGTTGGGCCGATCTCCAAGACGGTCAGGAATACGTGTAGGGTGCTGGACCAACTGCTCTAGGTCGTTGAGGATAGCAAAATTGTAGGCTTGTTCACCAGGATGGTCAGTGAAAGAGGATGAAAGCCAAAGCTGGTGGTGAACATTGAAATCTCCTAGGATGGAGATTTCAGCAAAGGGAGAGTGGGTCAAGATGTGCTCCACTTTAGAATTCAAATAGTCAAAGAATTTTACATAGTTGGTAGAGTTAGGTGAGAGATAAACAGCACAGATGTATTTAGTAATAGAATGACAGTGAAGTCTTAACCAGATGGTGGAAAATTCAGAAGAGTCAAGGTCGTGGGCACGAGAGCACGTAGGCGCAACATCCAGCTTTGGATTGAAATTTAGGATAGAGATAGTAGGAGGGAACAGAGTAGAGATTGCTGTCAGTAGCCTCAGAAACCTGTGTTTCGGTAAGGAAGAGAAGGTGAGGTTTAGAGGAGGAGAGATGATGTTCCACAGAATGAAAATTAGAGCGAAGACCGCGAATGTTGCAGAAATTGAGAAGAAAGAGGTTCGAGGAGTTATCAAGACACCTCTCGGGTCGGCAGCCAGAAGGGGAGTCCTCCCTGGGGGAATTTGTGGTCCCCCCCCCAGGCGGGGACTCCGAGGCATTGCTTAATTGAGCCATTTTGAATTTTGAATTTTGGAAAAAGGTGTATATGTTATGTGAATGTAGTGTGGTGTGGATAAAGAGAGGATCTGTCTTTAGAGAGCTAGCTGAACTACTCTCCGGTGTTGGTGAGAAAATAGGGAAACGGTTAGTGAGGACATGGGAAGGGTCTTTGGAGGGCTTCAGCTCCCTTCTCACCTCCCATATATACCTCACCGGGAGTGGCTTGCGCCCGTTCGGTAGGTGTCTTCCTACCTACTCCTATACATTTGTAGATATTTTGTGTGGGTTTTGTAACATTGCTAAGAATGGAACTTCATCAGGTTTCATTCGGTCGCTAGGGTGAATTGAACACCTCATCGTTGACGCTAAGTACAATTTCTACTGGTATATAAAGTGTCCTGGCTAACAATTAGGTTTTTTTTCCAATATGCATCGCTCATGACGTAAAACTAAACCACTCATGAAATCTATGCTATTCATATTAACTGCCATTATTTATGTGGTGCATTGTTTGAAAATAACAAATATTTACTATAATCATGACATGCCATTATTATTAGACTTTTTGGTGGGTTATTGCCTATATTACCACCAATAACTGTGCTCAGCGTCAATGATGAAGTGTTCGGTTCTCCCTAGCCACCAAGTGAAACCTGATGCTCCCTTCCTAGCAATGCTACCAGGTGTGGCGAGCATTACACCACCATACTGGTGGAGGGGGGGTTTCATATGTCCACAACTGCACCAAGGACACTTCATAATAACAAAAAGCTTAGAATTATTGTATCACAGGAATATTTTTCTTTCTCTTTGCAAAAAGGAATTTATATTTTAATACGGAAACAAAGCATTGCTTGAAGGAGTAGAAAGCTTCATGCCTAGTCAATCTTACTAGACATTACTGCTACTTTATCTAATCAAGCAAATATAAATTTATTTACTTTATCAAATCAGGCAAAAATGAATTTATTTTTATACTTTAGATATAAAGGAAAGAGTGTCTAAGGCTATGGAAATATTATACCTAGTCAGTCTCATTAGCCATAACTACAACTTTTTTAACATCACTCTTTATTTTTGTAATAATTTTTTATAAATTATAGTTGCCCATCTAATTTTTCTCCTGTAATTTCAGAAACAAGTGTTTAATTGTGGCTAAAACTTTGGAGAAAGGAAATGTTATGAGCTCCCTACTACAGAAACACAGAACTGATATAATGTTCCACAAATCAAGGTCATGAAAAAATTCAGAGTCAAGATTTTTGTCACTGACTGTACATGGCTACCCATCTCTGTCTATCCCTTGTTCACCTCATACTGGACTAAATGTTGATATCTTGTACATAAAAGGTATGCTGAGTATGTACAGTTGCAGATGATAGTTTCATTCCACCCAGGGCAACACGTAGACCAGTTCCATCCACAAACAATGTCACGTGGGGAGTTGTGGTGCATTAATCTTTATTAGTGGCCTTGTCTGGGTGATGCCTCAAGTGGAGAGAAACTTGCCCACAACTGTACATACATTTTATTAAAATGCTAATTCACTGTTATTGTCTTATGACATGCCAAGCTGTGAATCTGCTGGCCTGGGTTTGAATTCCGGCCTTGGCAGTTGGTGTGCAGCCCATCCAACAGTTCATCTTCCCCATCATGTTGATGTAAACTGGGTAAGATAAATTAGCAACTCAGAAGTAATCCTGGCCCTGTGCCCGGGGTAGTGAATTCTTATTCACCACAGGCTCATGTGACGGAGATTGGTGCCGACGCAGTGTACTATTATATTATGCTCACAACTTCTTTTCTTCTTTATTTATGAAAAATTGTTACTTTTTTGTGGTCTATTTATAATCATTACTTTGTACACAACATGTGCAGCAATAGTTTTATATATATATATATATATATATATATATATATATATATATATATATATATATATATATATATATATATATATATATATATATATATATATATATATATATATATATATATATATATATACACACACGATCAAGTATATATATCCCAATCCACACTCTCCTTGCCAGCTCAAGTCCTCCTCTACTAGCACTTTCTCATTCATGTGTACTCCTTCATCATATCATTCCATTTTCCAAGTGGTCTGGCTCTCCTATTAGTACCATCACATACACTTTTTTTTACAAATTCCTGGCTATTTTTTCTCTCAACATGGCCAGACCATTTGAATGTATTTCTCTTTGCCCACTCCAACACTCTTAAGATATATTACCATGACCATGGAGGATCTAAAGAAGGAAATATTTCTTCTAAACTACCTATGTAACTACCTACGTAGGTCTACAACCAGCTTCTCAAACGTTGTCAGTTGTCTCTTTCTGGTCTATAAACTAAGACTCTGAAGCATCATCTGAAACATTCATTGGTGGGTGTAGGAGATGGGGCAGCAGGTGCTTCAGCTAATGCTCACAACTCCTAAGATGTAGCCCAGTGAGAGAGAGTTGACAACGCTTGAGTACCTGGATGTAGCTCGACAGGAAGATATTTTTTGGGTCTTACATTTGCTCTTTCGTGCCCTTGGTATCAGCTCCTGAGCAGAGGTACCGATCATTGTATAAGTGAAAATAAATGAGTAAAGGTCTTAGACCGGCATCATGATGCTGGATAGATAGCAGAGTGGGGATCCAAGACGTCGGAATGATGCTGCTCCGATATCAATATAATAATCTAACTTTTTCCTTTGTAGATACGATAATGGGCCATTAAATATGTTGGGTATATAATGGCTTCTAGCAATCGGCCCAGCATGGCCCAGATTGTTTACCAGTACTGGCCAGGAGTGGGGATCCAAGACGTCGGAATGATGCTGCTCCGATATCAATATAATAATCTAACTTTTTCCTTTGTAGATACGATAATGGGCCATTAAATATGTTGGGTATATAATGGCTTCTAGCAATCAGCCCAGCATGGTCCAGATTGTTTACCAATACTGGCCAGGAGTGGGGATCCAAGACGTCGGAATGATGCTGGTCCGATATCAATCTCAAAATTTTGAACTTTTTCCCTTTATAGATACAATAATGGCCCATTAAATATGTTGGGTACATAGTGGCTTCTAGTAATCGGCCCAGCATGGTCCAGACTGTTCACCATTACTGGCCCGCTGTGCATCTGGATAACTTTTATTAATCGGACCGATAAATCGTGACTTATGGCCCATCATGAACAATATCAGAAATTCAATAGCGGCCCAATATTTGTCCGCTTATTAAATGTTTGCTGGGGTCATGGTCTTGTGGGTTCAAGAAGTGAGTGTTTTGGGGGCTGAGGGGGCTAAGAATGAGCATAGAGGAAAGGGGAAGGGCTGAGAGAGAGAGTGAGGGGGCTGTCAGGGTCTTATGGGTTCAAGAAGTGAGTGTTTGGGGCTGAAAGACTTTAGAAAAGAGATAGGGCTGTACGGTTGCTATCGGAGCTGAGAGACAGAGGGAGAGAGAGAGAGAGTGATGGGTGATTGGGTCTTATTTGGGGCTGAGAGAGAGGAAATTTGTAAGAAAATTTTTTGAGGAAACAGTTTTGTTGTTTGGAAGAAGAATGTGATGACTCTGTGAACCAGTCCTCCTCCTCCTCCTCCTCCTCCTCCTGTGGTGGCTTATAGCAGCACGTGTAGTGTGCCGGGCTGCACTGTGTTGTCAGTCTGGGCAGCAGCAGTGTTCTGGGCTCATCCACTCATTGTAATGTTGGTTTTCCAGAGCGGTGGCACTGCCCGGCACTTCCTCAAGAAGGCTCTCCTGCCCCTGACTGGCAGGTGTGACAGTGTTGGCAGTCTGCTGCTTCTTGGTGAGTGACATGTTTTCTTTTTTTAACATCAGAGGACACGGCTCAAGGGCAACAAAAAGAGTGCAAAAAAAATAAGCCCACTACTCACCGCTCCCACAGAAGTAAAGAGTAGCCAAAAGAGAGGTCAATTTCGGGTGGAGAGGTGTCCTGATACCCTCTTCTTGAAAGAGTTCAAGTCATAGGCAGGAGGAGATACAGACGAAGGAAGACTGTTCCAGAGTTTACCAGTGAAGGGGATGAAAGAATGGAGATGCTGGTTAAGTCTTGCATAAAGGGTTTGGACAGTATAGGGATGAGCATGGGTAGAAAGTCGTGTGCAGCGGGGCCGCGGGAGGGGGGGAGGCATGCAGTTAGCAAGTTCAGAAGAGCAGGTGCCTACATAAGTCAGGAGGAAGTTTACAGTATGACCCCAAGAAGACTATGACTATTGCAACTTCTTGTATGCTCCTGCACAACTACTGAGTGGATCGCTGCAGAAGAAGTACCAGTTTAGCCTGTGAGAAACAACAGACAGATTCCTGGTCAAGCTGTCAGGCAGGAAATTATTAGAAACTTCTTTTCCTGAGTATAGGTAGGCATATATGTAGACCTTGCAGTTAGTAATAGATTACTTTCAAATGTAAATGTGCAGAACTCACAGTCGGAGGCATAAGAACAAAACAAGAAATCATAATGGCCACATGTTCGGCATTCTTGATCTTAATTTACACGGCGATTATTATTGTAATTAATATCGGCTTTCACCTGCAGATTGCGTATGGTGCACCGGTGGCCGAGTGGTCAGCGTACGTACGTGGTGATCCAGAGGACTCCACTCCCACCGCAGGACGCTGAGAGTTTTCAACTATTGACAAGTGGCGGAGGGTCACCAACATGCTGCCCAGCAGATCTTCAGTCAACCCTAACTTCAGCGTCTTTGATCAAGAGGGGCACCACCTCCACACCACACATTCTTATCGCCTAGTTTGATACCCTACTTGTCCATCTCACATGCCCCATGTATCTCAGCATTCTGCACTCTTGGCTCCATGTCATCCTCTCCAACTTGTTGGTTCGTATAGCATAACCGGCCTCACATACATAGAAGTGGTCAATATACCTAGGCTATAATATTATAGTTAAGGACTCTTATACGAGGTATCGCCCCATACAGAGGTGTCAAAGTAAGTCTGTCTGATGGTAGGTTGGCTGACTGCTGTCGGGACCCAAGCCAGCATGCCCTGTGTGCGGGAGGAGGAAAGAGGGAAAAGGAGAAATGTTGTGTGTGTGTGTGTGTGTGTCATTCTCACCACGGTGGAGTGCAAACACTCAGTAGTTGTAGTCAAGGCTTAATGAAAGTGATGAGTGGTGTTGAGACTGAGTGAGCAGGTTTTTCACCCCATGTTAGTGGGAACACTTGATAGGTTTTCTTTGTGCTACTTGTTTCTTGTGTTTACATGTTAGTTTATAATTAGACTAAGTTCTAAGTGTTATGATTTAGTCTTGTATGGCTGAGTCCTGTCCCTTGACCCTTAGTTCATCATCAGAATCTCTAAACAACTATATTTACCTCAAGTAATATTCTTAAAGTCACGCTGCCCATGTTATTTGGCAGATGATAACCCTGTATGCGATAACGGTGCCTTATAAGACTTGGTAAATAAACTACTAATTTTACTCTCTGGTTTAAGTGATCAACAATTAATTTTACTTTGAGGTATAATGAACCAACATAATTAAGGAGTGCCCATGCCAGGCACGACATCAAGAGTATTTTTCTGTTGACCAGCAGACTTACTGACCATGTCAAATAGTCTGTTGAGGCAGTGGCTTCTGCAGGTCCTTTCCTCCCTTCTGTTTGCCACACAGTCCCAATTTCCTATTTCCTGTCCCCTCTTTCTTCGGGCACCCGTAATGCACCCCTACTTGATTTACATTTCTCAGCATCTCTTTGTGGCACCTGTGCACAGGGCAGAGTTAGTAGCCATTTCTCCTCCACACCAACTACCTTCTTGTATACATGGTTTCTCAGTAATTATTTATTTGTTGTCCTGTGTTAGCTGTTACTTGCTGCTACATCAAACTGCAGTTAGTTAGTCCAATAAGAACAAATGAATGACTAAGTCTAGTGTTGTTGTTATTCCCAAGCTCCATTGGCAATGGCGAACTGAAGCATAGTATTACACATTCATTGAACACAATTAAAACTAACTACCCTAATCAAATAACCTAACCTGGTCTGAGCTAACTAAACTAAATATAAGGTAACCTAACATAACCTGGCCTTAATGCCTGCTTCCAAAATGAAATAAATCTGATATCAATTTGCAAAATGTATCTGGGGAACAAAAAGATGGAAAATGACAAGAATTGTCGGCTTCAAGATGACCTCCACTGACTAAGAATGATGCAATGTGACAGGTCAGTCTTGAAAATGATTTCTGATGATTATTAAGAATGACATGATCTACAACAATTGTCTGCTTTGGAAATGACCCCAGCTGAAATAATATCGCATGAATCTAACCTTTTTACATCCATCCCTCTCCAACATCCTATTCCATTCTGTCACTACTGTTACCATAACCCTCTTCTATACTACATCACTCAAGTAACATGTGCTCACTCATAGCGAGAGAGGCAGAAAGAGAGAGACAGACAGGCAGAGACAGAAAGAGACAGACAGGCAGAGACAGACAAGCAGAAAGAGACAGACGTAAAGACAGAGGCAGAAAGAGACAGACAGACAGATCAAGAGAGGCAGAAAGAGACAGAGACAGACAGATAGATCAAGAGAGGCAGAAAGAGACAGACAGACAGAGGCAGAAAGAGACAGACAGACAGATCAAGAGAGGCAGAAAGAGACAGACAGACAGATAGATCAAGAGAGGCAGAAAGAGACAGACAGACAGATCAAGAGAGGCAGAAAGAGACAGACAGACAGATAGATCAAGAGAGGCAGAAAGAGACAGACAGACAGATCAAGAGAGGCAGAAAGAGACAGAGACAGACAGACAGATCAAGAGAGGCAGAAAGAGACAGACAGACAGAAAGAGACAGACGTAAAGACAGAGGCAGAAAGAGACAGACAGATAGATCAAGAGAGGCAGAAAGAGACAGACAGACAGACAGATAGATCAAGAGAGGCAGAAAGAGACAGACAGACAGACAGACAGAGGCAGAAAGAGAGAGACAGACAGATCAAGAGAGGCAGAAAGAGACAGACAGATAGATCAAGAGAGGCAGAAAGAGACAGACAGACAGAGGCAGAAAGAGACAGACAGACAGATCAAGAGAGGCAGAAAGAGACAGACAGACAGAGGCAGAAAGAGACAGACAGACAGATCAAGAGAGGCAGAAAGAGACAGACAGATAGATCAAGAGAAGCAGAAAGAGACAGACAGACAGATCAAGAGAGGCAGAAAGAGACAGACAGACAGATCAAGAGAGGCAGAAAGAGACAGACAGACAGACAGATAGATCAAGAGAGGCAGAAAGAGACAGACAGACAGATCAAGAGAGGCAGAAAGAGACAGAGGCAGAAAGAGACAGACAGACAGATCAAGAGAGGCAAAAAGAGACAGACAGACAGACAGATAGATCAAGAGAGGCAGAAAGAGACAGACAGACAGAGGCAGAAAGAGACAGACAGACAGATCGAGAGAGGCAGAAAGAGACAGACAGACAGTGAAGTACATATAGTACCATCACATTCCAATAATGATATTCATCTTTCTATTGATACTCTTCCACCTCTCTCTCCACCTCTCTCCTCATCTCTCACTCCACCTCTCTCCTCATCTCTCTCTCCACCGCTCTCCTCATCTCTCCATCTCTCTCCTCATCTCTCTCTCCACCTCTCTCCTCATCTCTCTTTCCACCTCTCTCCTCATCTCTCTCTCCACCTCTCTCCTCATCTCTCTCTCCACCTCTCTCCTCATCTCTCTCTCCACCGCTCTCCTCATCTCTCCATCTCTCTCCTCATCTCTCTCTCCACCTCTCTCCTCATCTCTCTCTCCACCTCTCTCCTCATCTCTCTCTCCACCTCTCCTCATCTCTCCTCATCTCTCTCTCTCCACCTCTCTCCTCATCTCTCTCTCTCCACCTCTCTCCTCCTCTCTCTCTCCACCTCTCTCCTCATCTCTCTCCACCTCTCTCCTCATCTCTCTCCACCTCTCTCCTCACCTCTCTCTCCACCTCTCCCTCATCTCTCTCTCCACCTCTCCTCATCTCTCTCCACCTTTCTCCTCATCTCTCTCTCCACCTCTCTCCTCATCTCTCTCTCCACCGCTCTCCTCACCTCTCTCTCTCCACCTCTCTCTCATCTCTCCACCTCTCTCCTCATCTCTCTCCACCTCTCTCCTCATCTCTCCACCTCTCTCCTCATCTCTCTCCACCTCTCTCCTCATCTCTCTTTCCACCTCTCCTCTCATCTCTCTCTCCACCGCTCTCCTCATCTCTCTTCCACCTCTCTCCTCATATCTTTCTCCACCTCTCTCCTCATCTCTCTCTCCACCTCTCTCATCATCTCTCTCTCCACCTCTCTCCTCATCTCTCTCTCCACCTCTCTCCTCATCTCTCACTCCACCGCTCTCCTCATCTCTCTCTCCACCGCTCTCCTCATCTCTCTCTCCACCTCTCTCCTCATCTTTCTCTCCACCTCTCTCCTCATCTCTCTCTCCACCTCTCTCCTCATCTCTCCCTCTTCTCTTCAACCTCTCTCCTCATCTCTCGATCTCATATCTCTCTCCATCTCTCTCATCCCTCTCTCTCTCCATCTCTCCACCTCTCTCCTTATCTCTCTCTACTCTTCCACCTCTCTCCTCATCTCTCTCTCCACCGCTCTCCTCATCTCTCTCTCCACCTCTCCATCTCTCTCAGTACTACTTCTACTACTGCTACTACTACTACTACTACTACTACTACTACTACTACTACTACTACTACTACAGGTGTTATAAAGTGAAAACCGATGTCATTATGTTCAAAAAGTAACTTATCATGATCTTTACATATCCAAGCATTGACCTCAAGTTTATAATATTGTTACGCCACCCCCCCTACCACACACCATACACGGGCAGGCAGGTGGCGTGATCCTCACCAGAACAGCCACACGGGCACCAGTCACTCACAGTCACAGCGGCCCACACCGCACACCGAGGGGAGGAGAGAACGAGGCAGGGCACAAAGGATACACGTTCAACACTAAGTTCTAGTTTAATGACAGGTTCCTCACACAAGACAGCAACTTTCAAGGGCACAGAACAGTTGGTTAATCAGGCACAGTACAGGGGCACGGCAGACACGCACACCGGATGCACACAGCTCGCGAGCGGAGCAGCTCAACACTCTCTCAAGCCCAGACACGCGTCTTCTCCACTACAACTCCTCAGCCACCCTTGCTCCCCCACTGCTCGACTCAGCACTTCCTGCCCGGCGGCCCGGCGGCCCCGGGCCCCCTCCTGTCTCTCTTGTCCCAACAAGTAGAGTTGCACCATGCTGAGCTAACATTGCATCATGCTACAATATCATCACATTACACATACAATCATTCACATACAGCACATTCGTAACACTATCTCCCCCTTCAGAAGGCAGTCGACCCGGCTGCCCCAACATTCAACAAACAAAACATGAAATTAATCAAACTAATCAGTCCCCTGGGACATCACTAAAGTCTCTTAACCATCCCGGCCGACGCCTCTCTCGCCGAGGGCGCCGCTGGGATGCAGGCGGCGGCAGGCAGGCGGTGGCACCCAGAGCCGCGTCGTCGGCCCCAAGTACTTGCTCAGGGTCGTCACTGACATCTGCCGCTTCGCCCGCACCGCCCATGTTCTCGTTCGCCCCTTGGTCAACCTCTGACACGTCCTCGTCGCTGCTGCTGGGGCCTACGTCCTCTCCTGCGCCGGTCGTATGTCTCCTTCATTTCATGGCCTGGCCTGCCACCTTGAGCTTGCCCCGTACGCGTCGGTGCACCTCAGCCAGGCTTTCCTGCAGTGCCGCTGCGAAGCCAGAGGTGACGGTGGGCAAGCTCACGTCGGGGGGCCGCCCGTGGTTAAATCCACCGGTAGCCTGAGCTCCCGGCCGAACATTGAACACAGAAAAATACATGCAATGCACATAAATCAGTCTGTCCTCCACAGTCTCTTCTCGCGCCCCCAAGGGGCTCCGCCTGTCAGCCACGCCGTCGACCACCCGCCAGGCCTCAGTGGGCTCTTCCACGCCATCCACTCCACGTGACGCTCGGGACAGTCGACACCGGCTCCTGGCCTCCACCCTCGGGGCAAGGTGCCCTCGCTCAGCCGTGACTATCTCCCCACGCAGCCATGCTCGAAAACCTCCTGGAAGCAAAGGGCACCATTCCGGTCACCCTCTCCAGCTCCCGTCCGAGGCCACCACGAGCCTTACTGGCCTGCGTCAGGTAGTCGAGGCCCAGCAAGCACGGCTCGTCTCGATCGGCGAAGTCCATCGGCCGGCGCTCCACAGCGCTGCCTACGCCGATACGAGCCTCCACTGGCCCCTCCACAGTCTCTTCTCGCGCCCCCAAGGGGCTCCGCCTGTCAGCCACGCCGTCGAACAGCCGCCAGTCCTCAGTGGGCTCTTCCACGCCATCCACTCCACGTGACGCTCGGGACAGTCGACACCGGCTCCTGGCCTCCAACCTCGGGGCAAGGTGCCCTCGCCCGGCTGTGACTACCTCCCCACGCAGCCATGCTCGAAAACCTCCTGGAAGCAAAGGGCACCATTCCGGTCACCCTCTCCAGCTCCCGTCCGAGGCCACCACGAGCCTTACTGGCCTGCGTCAGGTAGTCGAGGCCCAGCAAGCACGGCTCGTCTCGATCGGCGACGTCCATCGGCCGGCGCTCCACAGCGCTGCCTACGCCGATACGAGCCTCCACTGGCCCCTCCAGCAGCACACACTACCCTGGGTCAGGCCATGCCGAGCACTCCTCAGCCCCCGGTGTCCACTGTCACGCGTCGTGGCTACAACCGCTAAGCCTCCCACTGGCAACACGCTGGTCGGGCGGCGGCAGCTTACTCAAGGCGGGGCCCGAGGGCGGGAGACGGCTGGAAGTCGACTCCCTTCTCCAGCCCGTCCGCGCTTCCCGCCCGCGCCGCGTCCCTGGGCCTGGGACAGGCACTCAAGCGGTGGCCTGACTGGCCACAGTCCTTGCAGCGAGGCTGGTGGGCATCGGGGCTCGGCCGGTCAAGGGAACGCGTCCTTCGCTCCCCCAGGCACCGACTGCACCTATGCCCCCTCTTGCCACAGCCCCCGCACGAGCCACGGAGACCCTCCGGGCTCGCCTTTATCGACGCTGCCTTCATCTTCACCTTCGCCATCCGGCCCCGGAGGTCATGGCAGGGCGGGGCGGCCGCTCCTAGGCCGCTGGTCATCGTCAAGGCCCCCAACTCCAAGGCCTTCGTCAGCGCGTCATCGGTCCACGGCAGGGGGTGGGAGTCCTCGCCAGTCTCGTCCCTCAGCGCCCGGCAGTCCTCACAGAAGCGCTGCGTGCCGTCCTTCTTCATATCCAGGACGACTGCTGAGGGCCACGGACAGTCTGTCCGCTCCATCACCCCCTGCGCCGCCAGCTCGTTGACGGCGCGCTGCAATTCCTCCCGCCTGGCCGGCACGACACGTCGGGGCGGGCACCTGGTGGGCGCACCATTTCCCGTGCTGATGTTGTGCTTCACCAACCCCGTGCAGCCCAGTGGATCCAATCCACCCCCGCTGAACACGTCCGCGCACCGAGCCAGGGTGTGGCGCATTTTCTCCGTCTGCGCCTCCGTCAGGTTAGCGGCGCTCCGGTGCGCCAAATCCTCCAGGAAGTCGGGCAGCGGCCTCACAGCGGCCGACTCCGCACTCCCCGACGCCTCCTCTTGTTGCTCCACCTCTTCACAGGTGCCCAGCTTGGCACCAGCGGGTACTTTCCGAGCCTCGTCGGAGGAGTTAGCCACCAGCACCGTGACTGACTCCTCCCCCGCTCCTTCGAGACTCCCTCCGGCTGCCACACCATCAGGCAGCTGCAGGCCCTCCGTGGACTCCACCGTGCCTCCCCCTGGCATCGCGTCCGACCGGCAATACAGGACCCTGGCCTCCGTCCCCGGGGCAAGGTGCAGTCGCTCCGCCGCGACTACCTCTGCACAGCCGACCTTCGGGAGCAAAGGCGCCTGTCCGCGCAGCCTCTCCAGCTCCCGTCCAAGGTCGGCACAGGCCTCGCCCTGCGGCAGGTAGTCGAGGCCCAGCACGCACGACTCGTCTCGATCGGCGACGTCCATCGGCCGGCGCTCCACAGCGCTGCCTACGCCGATACGAGCCTCCACTGGGCCCTCAGACTGCACGCAGTGCCCCGTGACGCCACACAGCCTCTGTGGCGCGTCCTGGAGTCGTGTAGCGGCCGGCATGTCAGGCCGCCCCAAGGTCCTCTCGGCGCTCCCCACCAAGCGGCCGGGCCCGTCCACTGAGCCCCGTAGCGCTGTCGTCAGCAGCAGCGCCTTCTCATCCTCGCCCCAGCTCTGGGCAGCAGCTGGCATCTTGAACTTGGCCTCCCATGCCAACTTCCCGTCGTGCTCCGCTGGCTTAAGCCTCCCTGAGCGCGGGGAGGCCGAGGGGCTGCAGCGGGGAGCGGGCGGACCACGTGGCCTGCAAGCCGGCCGGCATGGCGGAGAGGGAGGCGGTGAGAGAGGCAACGAGGCAGGGTTAATGGCTCCGACTCCAGCACCAGCTGGACCCAAGGGAGCGGCTCCGACGGCTCCCCAGCCTCCTGCAGCCTCCACCGGCTCCGCCACGACGCCACCGGGCTTCAGGGGCCCTTGCCAGGGACCCCACGCGGAGCCCCGCCAGTCCGCCACCCGTGCACCCGCCGCCAGCACACGTGACGCTTCTTGTTCCTCCCCGCACCACGCTGCCACCTCTCGCTGCTGCCATGGGAGAGAGAGCGGACTACGTGACCTGCGAGCCGGCTGGCATGGAGGAGAGGGTGGGGGTGAGGGAGGCAACGAGGCGGGGGTTCCCCAACCTCCTGCGGCAGCTATTGGTTCCGCCACGACGCTACCAGGCTCCAGGAGTCCTTGCCAGAAGCCCCAGATAGACCCCTGAAGGACCGCCGCCCCGGCGCTTCCTGCCAGAACTGAGCCTTCTTCCTCCGCGTGCGACGGTGCCACCTCTCGCAGCTGCGTCTCCGCCTCCCTCAGGCCTCGGACCTCGCCTTCCCGGGTCCGCACCTCCTCCAGCCGTTCACTCCTCGCGCTGTCGCAGCCCTGGTCGGTGTACTGCTGGGTTTCCGCCTTCAGCGACGAGAAACAACTCTGGAGGACCTCGGCAAGATGGCGGGCCTGCTTGTCTGCCCTCTCTTCTGCCCTCCGAGCCTGCTCGCGTGCCCTCTCGTCTGCCCTCTGTTCTGCCCTCTCTGTTCTCTGATCCAATTCCTGCCTCAGACTGGCCAACATGGCAGCGAACAAGTCCATCTGGCCCGGCTTCACCTCACCCACGTCAGCCTCGGCCTTGCCCGTCTCCTCACCCTCACGGCGACCATTGGGGGATGCCATGACGACTCGGCGCGCTTCACTGTTCACTTATCCCACTCCTTTGACACCAAATGTTACGCCACCCCCCCTACCACACACCATACACGGGCAGGCAGGTGGCGTGATCCTCACCAGAACAGCCACACGGGCACCAGTCACTCACAGTCACAGCGGCCCACACCGCACACCGAGGGGAGGAGAGAACGAGGCAGGGCACAAAGGATACACGTTCAACACTAAGTTCTAGTTTAATGACAGGTTCCTCACACAAGACAGCAACTTTCAAGGGCACAGAACAGTTGGTTAATCAGGCACAGTACAGGGGCACGGCAGACACGCACACCGGATGCACACAGCTCGCGAGCGGAGCAGCTCAACACTCTCTCAAGCCCAGACACGCGTCTTCTCCACTACAACTCCTCAGCCACCCTTGCTCCCCCCACTGCTCGACTCAGCACTTCCTGCCCGGCGGCCCGGCGGCCCCGGGCCCCCTCCTGTCTCTCTTGTCCCAACAAGTAGAGTTGCACCATGCTGAGCTAACATTGCATCATGCTACAATATCATCACATTACACATACAATCATTCACATACAGCACATTCGTAACAATATATTCGAGGTCAAGGGTGATGTGTGTTGTTTTCAAGTAGGGTCAAGTTGGCTTGGTACAGCTTGACCCCTTCGATCATTACTTTACGTTTTCTATCTATGTTTTTCAGGGTAGACTTTGAAATGTATTATCTTAAGTTGTACAATTATTAGAGAAATCAGTGTATATTTGATGTCGACACCCTCATAATTAAAGATATTGTCTACAGTGTTGATTGTGGAAGTGTTTTTAATAGTTTTGGCCTAAAAACAGAAGGAAATGAGCAAAGTACGACAATCTCCTTAGCTTAGACAATTTAGTTAGGCACAAACTATTCGCCCCAACACACGTGAAAACACTTCCTCAGTATAATTTAACCCCGTAAAAACAGTAATCACATTTTCTTCAAGCATTTCCCGCCATTAAAACACACATAGAACACAAAATAAGGAACAAAATAACACAACACGATACAGGTAACAGGTCAAAGAAGAAGAAGAGGAAGACAAGATGGCCGCCGGCCTCTCCTTTCCAGGCAAACACACTATTTTACCGTTTTCTCCACCTGTAAAGCCTGACGGAGGTGTCTGAGGCAGTATATCATGTGGTAATCATTCTCCACGCCTTTAGAACCCCACAGTAACCGCCGGAGACCAAGAGAACACGGAGAAAACAGGGAGTGGAGATTGTGGGCGGATTTTTCGTGTTTATAAGTGTGTGTCACGGCACATCACTCATGGCTGTGCTTTATGGCGTGTGTGCGGGGCTGTGTGCGTGTGTGAAGGCCTGTGTGCGTGTGTGAAGGCTTGTGTGCGTGTTTTGGAGGGCGTGTGTGCGTGTGTGAAGGCCTGTGTGCGTGTGTGCGGGGCTGTGTGCGTGTGTGAAGGCCTGTGTGCGTGTGTGTGAAGGCCTGTGTGCGTGTGTGAAGGCCTGTGTGCGTGTGTGAAAGCTTGTGTGCGTGTTTTGGAGGGCGTGTGTGCGTGTGTGTAAAACTCTAGAATGACACCCGCACTGCCTTACACAACGGCCCTTTCCCTCACACACACACACACACACTCACGCACACACACACAGACACACAGACACACACACACACACACACACACAGTCTTGTTTCCATGTGTACAGTATGATATATAGTGTCCCTGTCTTTCCTTACAACATGGTGGTAAAACTCTATCCTTACACCCGCTGGCACCCCTCAGCCCACAGCAGCAGGCGGCCCACAGCGTCCTGGGGTGATGGTGAAGGGAGGGCAGCCACACGCCTCTTGTAAAGTTACCTCTCTCTCTCTCTCTCTCTCTCTCTCTCTCTCTCTCTCTCTCTCAATACTTACAGCATGGATTATTTCTTGGATGCAGTGCAGGAGTAACAAGTGACTGCTGGGGGTGGAAGGGGTCAAGTCCCCTCCTTAGACAGGTTATGTTAGACTAAGTTTGGTCAGGTTAGTTTTAATTTATTCAGTTCGCAGTGACGGTCACTGCAAATATTCAGGGCGGGGCGGGGCAGGGGTGGTCCAGTACATGGGGCGGTGGGTGCACCTCAGGCATGGAAAAGTCAAGCATTTAGTGATCTCCTGAAAAAGACACGTTGTCTCCATGATTGTCATATATTGTGTCCTGAAGTCAGCAGTCACTGTCTTGAAACAAGTTGTCTGCCTCTCCTTCTTGCTGCCTGTGAACACCACACAGTTACACTACTACACATTTCAACGTCACTTATTTTGTTCGGCAGGCTCAAACTCCATCCTGGAGCTCCAGAAGAGGCCCTCTGGACTGGGGCCCAAGCAGCGGTGGACTCTCAACAACTCCGTCAAGTAACCCAGTAAGTAAAGTCTTGGTTCAGTGTGCTGTGTTGAGTCTGCTTGTGTCAGGATGCCTCCTGTTGCCCTCACCAAAATGGCATATATTTGAATTTACAGATAAAAAAATATAAATTAATTAATGTTTCATACTTGCATAGTGTTAGTGTGATTGTTAGTAAGTTTATGTGAGCAAGGTGGGGCTTCGTGGTGCAGTGGTTAGCACACTCCAAGAGAGCCTGGGTTCGATTCCCGGCGGAGTGAAAAAATTTGGGTGGCATTTCCGATACCATACGCTCCTGTCCACCCAGCAGTGTACCAGGTATTAATCGGAGGTTGTGTCCCATCTCCTGGGGTCTGTTCCCTTCTATAATTCCTTCCCCTTCTGTCTCTCTCCTGCATATGACCACAGATGTTGTGCCCAACTTTTTATGTGGGCAATGCAACAAGCTCTTCCACATTTGTGTGTGTCAAGGTTTACTGGCTCAGCTGATGAGTGAGGAGTTGGCTTGAGGGCGACAGAGGGACTTGTAATAAGTGTGTCTCCTCATGACCAGTGACATGTTTACACAAACGCAATAACTGAGAACAGTGACCTGCAAGGCGTGGCGTGGGTCCTTCCTGCTTGGGGTACTGTCCCCTCATACCCCTTTCATGTACAGTTAACCCGGTAGCAGCGACGGGCCAAATTTGTGGCTTTACCGTGTAGCAGCGACGGGCCAAATTTACACCATGATATAAACTCCCCAAAATAGATGATGCATGAACTGATCACAAATGCATTGATATATATTTTGAAATGGTTTGTGAGTGATGATTTATTCTCACTTAGAGGGACCATTAAGAAACATGATCCTCGCTGCTACTGGGTTAAAACATTAGCCTCCTTGGCCGTTCCATTAGGGTGCCTCAACGCTCCGTGACGCATCGCTGGGATCCAGGGGGTTAAGGAAGGAGCCTCGCTGCTCTCAGGGGTGTGTGCATACACACAGTTTCCCCTGGGGGGGTCACAGTGTGGTGGAGAGCCATGTTTTTTCATTGCTTTGGACTGGTGTAATATAGCGGTATAGATTTGGCTTCATAATTCAGATTTTTTGGTGTTTTGTGATTGTCTTTTGGGTGTTTTGTGGGCCTGAGGAATGTGTCGCCCCCTGACACACAGCCCAGCGGGGGTGTGCTTACATAAACATTTTTGTGTCAAATAAATTTTGTGTCTATTTTCTGGAAGTGTTTCTTTACTGCACTGCATTCAGGGACCAAAAAAGTGTTACCTTGTCTACAGGCGGCCGCCCTCAACACTGTCCCCAGAACATGACCCGTGGGACACTGGTGGACAAAAATGTTTCTTTCTGGGAGATTTTGGTGCTTTTGAATAATGGCCTACCTGTTTGTTGACCCCTTCTCCACCCTTAGAAGGTTTGCCGTAAAAATGCTGGGTGCCGCCCTCTGACCTAACCTGACAAAACCACACGTTTCTACTCCAAAAAATCATTTATTCTTCCTTACAAATGAAACATTATTATTATTATCTGAGTGAGCGAGGTCATTCTTTGTTATTTTATGCCAGAAGCTGTTGCCTTTCATGTATTTAGCTTGGGTGTTTTGGTGCCAATCTGTGCCATTACAGTCTGAAGGAGCTCAGTGGTTGTTGACACAGTTTTTTATGATGCAGAGAGAGGAGGAAGAGCATGGACAATTTACAACAATATGCACAGACAACAAGAAGAAGAAGAAGAAGAAGAGTAAGAAGATGAGGAGGAGGAAGAGAATGGAAGAGAAGGAGCAGCACACTATTGGTGAGTGTTGAGTTTATTTTTTCCTTGTTTCCTCCTCCTGCTTCTTGTTGTTGTTGTCTTTTTTCTTCTATGTGTTGTGTCCCTCCTGGTGACAGTTCCTCCTGTGTGTCCAGCAGCTGTCCCCTGCTGATGGCTTACACTTTCTTCCACCGAGGACTACCCCAGCAGCTTACCTAAGGACATGGAAACAAAAAAATACATAACAAATACCTCATACACACACACACACACACACACACACACACACACACACACACACATTATGAATATGAGTATATGTTTGAGTCTGTGAGTGTGTGTGTGTGTATTTACCTAGTTGTAATTTTACAGGCCTGGGCTTACGCTGGTGTGGTCCCGTCTCCGTATCTATAATTATTCAACTTTCCGCTGCACACTCTTTGCCGATACTATTTCTTCACTTAGTCTGTTCCAAAGCTCTATATTTCTTTGTGGGAAGCTATATTTCTTTGTCTCTTGAGCATCTTCCCTTCCTCAACTTTTTACTATGTCCTCTAGTATTCCTGCTGGAAGGTTCCTCTCTTAGTAGCAATTTCTCATTATCTACTTCTTCCATTTTACTCAATAGCCTGTATATTTGTATTAGGTCTCCTCTTTGTTCTAGTGTTGCGAAGTCCATTTCCTTTAGTCTCTTTTCATGTCAGTTCCTCCAGTTCTGGACCCTTTTTTTTTTGTGTGTGTGTGTGTGTGTGTGTGTGTGTGTGTGTGTGTGTGTTTATGAGATTAATTTGTTCCTGAATTTAGTTCCCAAAGCAAAAGATCATAAACCCAAACAAATTTCCCCATTTCAATTAATGTTGTTTCCATTAATGTGTTCCCAAAACTATCCCCCAAATGAGCGCCCTAATCCTTCACAATGGTGCCAGGGGTGTGCTCAAGCTGTTTCTTTACCAGATATTTGCCAAAAGCACTTCCTGGCTCAAGGCCCCTCATAGTAAGCTTGCTGTATCAGTAGACTCTTAATGCAAACTCTTTTCAAAGGCAAAAAAAGGAGATTATTGGGTTTGTAATGAGTCTTTTTTTCACATTGACTGTACAGAGGCAGCCCGGGCAGAGGGGTCATAAAACTCCCCCTGGAAATGGCCAAGCTCCCCAAGGCTCAGTCATGGGAAGGCAACATATGCATTCACCACACCATGCTGTGAACCTGTTACAAATATGTGGCTCATAGTGTTGGTTCCTGCCAGTCATCCTATATGACCCGTGCCTAGCCCGTCTGGGTTTAACAGCCACTTTTACTTATGGTTCAGTGTTTATAGCTGTGCCATTTTTATCACATGATTTTTATATGAAGAAGCATTCCACAGTAAGTAGCAGGGGCTGGCCCGGCACTTTCTCACTCAAGGGAGACACTAAGGAGCTGCCCATTTTAATTTTTTGGTTTATTTATGCCTGACCAACAAGACACCACAGGCTTAACCCCTTTACTACGGCCGGGCCAAAACGGCGCCATATCCGGGCTGGCCACGCGCACCAAATTTCAAACGTCGCTTCTGTTTATAACAAGTTTTCAGCCATAAACTCAACATAATCATCATGTATTATATATAAAAACATGCAGAATTAAATGGTGCACATAAAGAAACATAGATTATTTGATAATTTTGAGATGTCAGCATAATTTGCCAAGGCTTTCCTAGGAGTTGTGGGCATTTCCAGGGGTAGTTTTGTGACCCTTCCTCTGTACCGTGAACCTAAGGAAACACACATTTGACAAGGCTTTTCTAGGAGTTGTGGGCATTTCCAGGGGTAGTTTTGTGACCCTTCCTCTGTACCGTGAACCTAAGGAAACACACATTTGACGGCTTTCCTAGGAGTTGTGGGCATTTCCAGGGGTAGTTTTGTGACCCTTCCTCTGTACCGTGAACCCAAGAAAACACACATTTGACAAGGCTTTCCTAGGAGTTGTGGGCATTTCCAGGGGTAGTTTTGTGACCCTGGTGGTAGTGTGACCCTTCCTCTGTACCGTGAACCTAAGGAAACATATATTTGGCAAGGCTTTCCTAGGAGTTGTGGGCATTTCCAGGGGTAGTTTTGTGGCCCTGGTGGTAGTGTAACCCTTCTTCTGTACTTTGAACCTAAGGAAACACACATTTGGCAAGGCTTTCCTAGGAGTTGTGGGCATTTCCAGGGGTAGTTTTGTGGCCCTGGTGGTAGTGTGACCCTTCCTCTGTACTTTGAACCTAAGGAAACACACATTTGGCAAGGCTTTCCTAGGAGTTGTGGGCATTTCCAAGGGTAGTTTTGTAGCCCTGGTGGTAGTGTGACCCTTCCTCTGTACTTTGAACCTAAGGAAACACACATTTGGCAAGGCTTTCCTAGGAGTTGTGGGCATTTCCAGGGGTAGTTTTGTGACCCTTCCTCTGTACCGTGAACCTAAGGAAACACACATTTGACGGCTTTCCTAGGAGTTGTGGGCATTTCCAGGGGTAGTTTTGTGACCCTTCCTCTGTACCGTGAACCCAAGAAAACACACATTTGACAAGGCTTTCCTAGGAGTTGTGGGCATTTCCAGGGGTAGTTTTGTGACCCTGGTGGTAGTGTGACCCTTCCTCTGTACCGTGAACCTAAGGAAACATATATTTGGCAAGGCTTTCCTAGGAGTTGTGGGCATTTCCAGGGGTAGTTTTGTGGCCCTGGTGGTAGTGTGACCCTTCTTCTGTACTTTGAACCTAAGGAAACACACATTTGGCAAGGCTTTCCTAGGAGTTGTGGGCATTTCCAGGGGTAGTTTTGTGGCCCTGGTGGTAGTGTGACCCTTCCTCTGTACTTTGAACCTAAGGAAACACACATTTGGCAAGGCTTTCCTAGGAGTTGTGGGCATTTCCAGGGGTAGTTTTGTAGCCCTGGTGGTAGTGTGACCCTTCCTCTGTACTTTGAACCTAAGGAAACACACATTTGGCAAGGCTTTCCTAGGAGTTGTGGGCTTCCGGCGTCCCGAGTCAGCATTTCACTCATCTCGCCGCTGTCTCGACACTTTTCCCGTGAACATCTGGCGACACTACCGCCTCACACCACCCCTTCACTCGACCATCCCGACATAATTCATAAATTCATATAATCCGATAATGCCTACATACATATCTACCACATTAATCTATCTTTCGCTGCGGAGCCGGAACAGCGGCTACACCATCCCTTCCCTTCCCTTCCCTTCCCTTCCCTTCCCTTCCCATCCATTCCCATCCCTTCCCTTCCCATCCCTTCCCTTCCCATCCCTTCCCTTCCCATCCCTTCCTTTCCCTTCCCATCCCTTCCTTTCCCTTCCCATCCCTTCCTTTCCCTTCTCATCCCTTCCTTTCCCTAACCTTTCCTTCCCTTCCTTAGCCCTCTCTTCCCATCCCTTCCCTTCCCTTCCCATCCCATCCCTTCCCTTCCTATCCCTTCCCATCCCTTCTCTTCCCTTCCCTTCCCAGCCCATCCCTTCCCATCCCTTCCTTTCCCTTCCCATCCCTTCCTTTCCCTCCCCATCCCATCCCTTCTCTTCCCTTCCCTTCCCTTCCCAGCCCATCCCTTCCTTTCCCATCCCATCCCTTCCTGTCCCTTCTCTCCCCTTTCCATCCCTTCCCTTGACATCCCTTTTTCTTTCCTTCCCTTCCCTCCCTCCCTTCCCATCCCTTCCTTTCCCTTCCCATCCCTTCCCTTCACTTTCCTTCCCTTCCTTAACCCTCTCTTCCACTCCTTTCCCATCCCTTCCTTTCCCATCCCTTCCCTTCCCCTCCATTCCCATCCCCTCCCTTCCCTTCCCTTCCCTTCCCTTCCCTTCACTTCCCTTCCTTAACCCTCTCTTCCCCTCCCTTCCTATCCCTTCCCTTCACATCTCTCTCTCTCTCTCTCTCTCTCTCTCTCTCTCTCTCTCTCTCTCTCTCTCTCTCTCTCTCATTGATTTCCTTACATTTAGGAGGCTGCGTTTAGACCAAGCGAGTCTCGTTGCGTTAAGATATTTGATGCGATGATTCACTCTGTTTACAGCGACTGCCTCAAGAGCCAAGTCATTGACCCATTTGATTTCATGGAGAATGTTTTGGTTTATTTTTTTATTAATTTATCTTATGTATTTTTGTTTTCCATTGGTCTTTTTTTTTTCTTCTTTTCTTTTCTATTGGGGCGACACATGAGTTAGGTTTCGGGAGACAGGTCAGGTCATTTTGCAGACTTGTGATACTGGGCCAGACTGCACGCTGAAGTAGCACCCAATTTATAATGCTATATATATCAAAGTATGGTAATGTTTACACAGTTAACACCAAACTTGATTTCCAGACACTAGGAACTGAAGAAGATGAGGAGGGACAGAGTGGTGAGTGTTAACTAATTTTTCTCTTATTCCTTCATTAATTTCCTTTCTATTGGTGTTTCTTTTCTTCTCTCCATCCTGTTAGTTCCCACCATGGAGGTTTAATGTGTGGAAATGGTTCCAGCGTAGCTATCAGTAAACAACACCGTCACAATGGATAAGACACAGCCCGAAGCATGACCTCTCACCCGGGTAACCACCATGTTTTGACAGCACGAGAATGACAGGTTGATGTCAAGGCAGTGAATGGCATCATGTCCACTCCACCAATTATACCTCCACAGCACACACACCCTTGCCACCTTGTTTGCCGCAGGTATGGCCTGATTAGGGCTGGTGGCCTAGAGACAGATATTTCATTATTAAAGCAGAGGAGGGAAGGGAGGAAAGAAAGGGGAGTATACATAGGAATACATAGGAAGAACAGACACCTGTTGGACTATGGCGGGAGGAGGGAGTGACACTGGGCTGGAGGCAGCTATTTCATTATTAAAGCAGAGGAGGGAAAGGGGGAGTATACATAGGAATACATAGGAAGAACAGACACCTTTGGACTATGGCGGGAGGAGGGAGTGAGAGCAGAAGGAAAAACAGGTCATCTCCCATAGCTCCATTCTTTCCCTTCCTTCCCATGGGCGGTGGAGTGGCACACTGATAGGCTACTTTGTCATTATGTGATAAGTATTCAAGCTATTTTTCTTTCTTTAGTAATACAGTCGTCCCTCAAATAGCACAGTTTCCAATAGTTCGGATTTGGTTTTATGTGGATTTTCTAAGAAGATTTTTAAGGATTTTTAAATATCCCAATGGGCAGGAAATTTAAAAATCCTAAAAGATCTCCTACGACAATCCATATAAAACTGAAACCAAACTATTGGAAACTGTACTATTTGAGGGACGATTGTAGTGATTTTTTTCCCCCCAACCCTCACACCTTATATAAATCCCAGAGCTGGCAGTTTTCTTTCATAATAGCCTACATAGACAAGCTCAGGAGAGAGGGACTTGTACCAAACAGATCATACTCTATGTCTTTTCAAATGCCTGTGTTGTCTCATTTATGTAAAGCCTGTGTCAATGAAAGAATGGTGCTTTAATAATGTATGGCATGAGTATCACAGTATTAGCCTACCAGCATCAACACCCACGTGATCTAATATGGAGCAGTGGTTAGAAGGCCTCACACAGCTGTTCATCCTTCCTGTGTAGATGGTTGATGAACAGTTGTACCTGGGGAAGGTAAACTGAGGCAATTCTGGCCTTCCTATCGGCCCATATCCCAGTGTTCAAACCTACCACAGGCCCAGAGATGATGAGCGGATTTACGTGCACTGAATTATTGAAATACCTTTTAGTTGCACTTACAAAGCTTTGTGATGAGGTGAACTACAGGCATTTAAAAGGCCGCCTCAGTTTGCTGGAATGACCAATACTTAAGCTGCTGCTGCATGTCATATTGTCAGTACAAATTGGCATGTTTGGGGTTTATATAAGGTGTGAGGGTTTTTTGAATGTTTTTTGATTTTGAAAATGCATACTAAAATAAACTACAATTCCATCTTATAGAGAAAAGCCTCTGCAGCACGACAGAAACTTAAGGCTATAGTTCTTACCTACAACACCAAGCTTACTAAGACCTGAGGAATGCATATAAATAGCCACGAAGCTTTTGTTACTGTTTCCCAAGATTCTGACTAACTTCTTGCACTAGTGAAAGAAATTTAAGCCTATAGTACATTACATTGATCCATTATTTCTCTCACACTGTTTTCTCCCCTCTGTATCTTCCCGTAAATCTCACTATCAAATTTATATCCATGTTTTCTTGTTATCTTGTCATAAAGCTTATCTATCTAAGGTGTTCCACATCAGAAGGGACAATTTTTCTCCCCGAGTTCAGAGAAAGGGAAGGAAATGAGCAAGGAAAGGAGGGAGGGAGGGAGGAAAGTGAGCAAGGAAGGAAGGGAGGAAAGGGCTGGAGAGAACATAAGAACGTAAGGAGTCTGCAAGAGACCGGTTGGCCTACACAAGGCATCTCCTGTACACTCCACTCCACCTTACCTCACCATCCATGGTTTTATCTAACCTCTTCTTGAATGTATCTACGGTATTGGCACCCACAACATGGCTCCCAAGCCTGTTCCATTCGTCCACCACTCTATTGGTGAACCAATTCTTGCCTATGTCTTTGTTGAATCTGAATTTGTCTAACTTAAAACCATTGCCACGCGTCCTACCTGGCTCTTTCACTATCAAAATTTTATTGACATCCCCTTTATTAAATCCCTTCATCCATTTATAGACTTCGATCAAGTCTCCTCGCAACCTTCGCCTTTCTAGCGAGTGTAGATTTAAATGCTTCAGCCTGTCTTCATAAGGCAAGTTTCTCACCCCCTGAATCATCTTTGTCATCCTCGTCTGCACAGATTCTAACATCTTGATATCCATTCTATAGTAGGGGGACCAGAACTGAACTGCATAATCGAGATGAGGTCTAACTAGTGCTAAGTAAAGTTTGAGGATGACTTCAGCGCTCCTATTGCTCACGCTCCCTGAGATGAAACCAAGTACTCTGTTTGCCCGATTTTTAGCCTGAATGCATTGAGCCCTAGGACGGAGGTCAGCGCTCACTAGGACTCCTAAGTCTCTCTCACGCCTAGACCAGCGCACTCACATACACACACACACACACACACACACACACACACACACACTGAGAACAAAATATAACTAAAAAAACAAGACATGAGCAAACTCTAGGAAAAAACACAAACTTTTGCAAACAACACTCCCACACACTTTCTACTCTACCTCCTCCTTATGCTGTCCGAATTCCTGATGCAAGAGTCAACCACTATCTGTACTCTTTCATACCTTTCTCTAGTCAACTCTGCGTTAGCTCTGTCTGTTTTGTTTCTTTCCTATGACTTGAACGCTTTCTAGAAGGGAGGATCGAGACTTTTTTTTTTCATTTTATGTGTTTTTTTGTATTTATTTAGAAAGCAATTATGTTTATTCTATCTAGTAATGCATTTCAAGTCTATTTTATCACTTTATATATCATCTATGGCCATTTTTTCTATTACTTCACTTTCTCATTTACTTTTCACTGTCTATTATTGCATCTATTAGTCATATCTGTTTTGTTTATCTAGGTGGTGATATTGTCTAGGCATGTCAGTTCAAATATTCTCACATTCTTTCGCCTCACAACACCTATTCCCAAAGGCCACAAGTCGGGTTCAAATAAGTATTGTTCACATTCAAGGTACAGAAGCCTGGTCAATCTATCACTGGGCTAATGGTACTATCGATGCCAACACCCACAACAGCCTCTCCGGAAGCCTTACATAGTGTGGGTGTGTGAGCTCCAAAATGTTGGAGACTATGGGGCAGAATTATGTCACGAAAATGGTCCAGCCTCGGCTTTCCATTTGAAGGACGAGGAGGCCGTGAGGTGAGGCGTGGGAACATTGACTGAGTGGCTGACTGACTGACTGACCGGGTAACTGACTGACTGACTGATGGGTTGACTGATTGACTGATGGACTGGGTGACAAAGAATAACTGACTGACTGACTGACTGACGGACTCGACTCTACGCAATGGTCTGAAAACTGCGTAGGTAACTTTGTGGCTCTCCTACCCTCCCTTCCCTGCACACACACACACACACACACACACACACACACACACACACACACTAGTAAAATTTAAGGGAACGAAAGGAAGAGTAAAGGGAATGAAATAAAGAGAGAGAGAGAGAGAGAGAGAGAGAGAGAGAGAGAGAGAGAGAGAGAGAGAGAGAAGGCGGGGAGAGGGTGGAAAAACACACACAAACAGTATTATCTTATGAGACTTGCTTCCTCCTCCTCCTCCTCCTTCTCCTTCTCTCCTCCTCAAGTTTAAGAAGCGTGAAGTAAGTTCTGCCTCATTAAGACATACAATACAGAAAAGAGGAGGAGGAGGAGGAGGAGGAGGAGGACATGAGGTACGAGGAGGAATTCACTTGCTTAAGATTATTAAAGTCGTATACATAACTCTCTCTCTCTCTCTCACAAGAAAGAAAATGAGAGGAGAAAGAAGAGGAGGAGGAGGAAGAGGAAGAAATAATGAAGGATAACAAAGGATCTGGGACAAGAAAGAAAATGAGAGGAGAAAGAAGAGGAGGAGGAGGAAGAGGAAGAAATAATGAAGGATAACGAAGGATCTGGGACAATAAAGAAAATGAGAGGAGAAAGAAGAGGAGGAGGAGGAAGAAATAATGAAGGATAACGAAGGATCTGGGACAAGAAAGAAAATGAGAGGAGAAAGAAGAGGAGGAGGAGGAAGAAATAATGAAGGATAATGAAGGATCTGGGACAAGAAAGAAAATGAGAGGAGAAAGAAGAGGAGGAGGAGGAAGACACAGAAGAGGAAAGAATGAAGGAAGAGGAGGAAAGGAATGAACAAAGGAAAAGAAGAGGATGCTTGTCAGATCATACTCTATGTCTTTTCAAATGCCTGTGTTGTCTCATTTATGTAAAGCCTGTGTCAATGAAAGAATGGTGCTTTAATAATGTATGGCATGAGTATCACAGTATTAGCCTACCAGCATCAACACCCACGTGATCTAATATGGAGCAGTGGCTAGAAGGCCTCACACAGCTGTTCATCCTTCCTGTGTAGATGGTTGATGAACAGTTGTACCTGGGGAAGGTAAACTGAGGCAATTCTGGCCTTCCTATCGGCCCATATCCCAGTGTTCAAACCTAACACAGGCCCAGAGATGATGAGCGGATTTACGTGCACTAAATTATTGAAATACCTTTTAGTTGCACTTGCAAAGCTTTGTGATGAGGTGAACTACAGGCATTTAAAAGGCCGCCTCAGTTTGCTGGAATGACCAATACTTAAGCTGCTGCTGCATGTCATATTATCAGTACAAATTGGCATGTTTGGGGTTTATATAAGGTGTGAGGGTTTTTTGAATGTTTTTTGATTTTGAAAATGCATACTAAAATAAACTACAATTCCATCTTATAGAGAAAAGCCTCTGCAGCACGACAGAAACTTAAGGCTATAGTTCTTACCTACAACACCAAGCTTACTAAGACCTGAGGAATGCATATAAATAGCCACGAAGCTTTTGTTACTGTTTCCCAAGATTCTGACTAACTTCTTGCACTAGTGAAAGAAATTTAAGGCTATAGTACATTACATTGATCCATTATTTCTCTCACACTGTTTTCTCCCCTCTGTATCTTCCCGTAAATCTCACTATCAAATTTATATCCATGTTTTCTTGTTATCTTGTCATAAAGCTTATCTATCTAAGGTGTTCCACATCAGAAGGGACAATTTTTCTCCCCAAGTTCAGAGAAAGGGAAGGAAATGAGCAAGGAAAGGAGGGAGGGAGGGAGGAAAGTGAGCAAGGAAGGAAGGGAGGAAAGGGCTGGAGAGAACATAAGAACGTAAGGAGTCTGCAAGAGACCGGTTGGCCTATACAAGGCAGCTCCTGTACACTCCACTCCACCTTACCTCACCATCCATGGCTTTATCTAACCTCTTCTTGAATGTATCTACGGTATTGGCACCCACAACATGGCTCCCAAGCCTGTTCCATTCGTCCACCACTCTACTGGTGAACCAATTCTTGCCTATGTCTTTGTTGAATCTGAATTTGTCTAACTTAAAACCATTGCCACGCGTCCTACCTGGCTCTTTCACTCTCAAAATTTTATTGACATCCCCTTTCTTAAATCCCTTCATCCATCTATAGACTTCGACCAAGTCTCCTCGCAACCTTCGCCTTTCTAGCGAGTGTAGATTTAAATGCTTCAGCCTGTCTTCATAAGGCAAGTTTCTCACCCCCTGAATCATCTTTGTCATCCTCGTCTGTACAGATTCTAACATCTTGATATCCATTCTATAGTAGGGGGACCAGAACTGAACTGCATAATCGAGATGAGGTCTAACTAGTGCTAAGTAAAGTTTGAGGATGACTTCAGCGCTTCTATTGCTCACGCTCCTTGAGATGAAACCAAGTACTCTGTTTGCCCAATTTTTAGCCTGAATGCATTGAGCCCTAGGACGGAGGTCGGCGCTCACTAGGACTCCTAAGTCTCTCTCACGCCTAGACCAGCGCACTCACATACACACACACACACACACACACACACACACACACACACACACACTGAGAACAAAATATTACTAAAAAAACAAGACATGAACAAACTCTAGGAAAAAACACAAACTTTTGCAAACAACACTCCCACACACTTTCTACTCTACCTCCTCCTTATGCTGTCCGAATTCCTGATGCCAGAGTCAACCACTATCTGTACTCTTTCATACCTTTCTCTAGTCAACTCTGCATTAGCTTTGTCTGTTTTGTTTCTTTCCTATGACTTGAACGCTTTCTAGAAGGGAGGATCGAGACTTTTTTTTTCATTTTACGTGTTTTTTTGTATTTATTTAGAAAGCAATTATGTTTATTCTATCTAGTAATGCATTTCAAGTCTATTTTATCACTTTATATATCATCTATGGCCATTTTTTCTATTACTTCACTTTCTCATTTACCTTTCACTGTCTATTATTGCATCTATTAGTCATATCTGTTTTGTTTATCTAGGTGGTGATATTGTCTAGGCATGTCAGTTCAAATATTCCCACATTCTTTCGCCTCACAACACCTATTCCCAAAGGCCACAAGTTGGGTTCAAATAAGTATTATTTACATTCAAGGTACAGAAGCCTGGTCAATCTATCACTGGGCTAATGGTACTATCGATGCCAACACCCACAACAGCCTCTCCGGAAGCCTTACATAGTGTGGGTGTGTGAGCTCCAAAATGTTGGAGACTATGGGGCAGAATTATGTCACGAAAATGGTCCAGCCTCGGCTTTCCATTTGAAGGAACACAAAGGAACACAAAGGAAGAACAAACAACAGCAGACCTGCTGGTCCTTACGAGGTTGTTTGTGACAAGCTACACTAACTATCTAATCAAAGGTGGAAGATGAAGGACAGCAAAGGCGAAGGTCCCGCCCCCCCCCCCCCCCTCCAGCCAAAGCTGGCAGGAAAGGAAAAAGAACCATGCAGCATGGAAAAACTGCATGGAATTTATGTAGGAAAGAGGAAAGAACTACCATTACTGCTACCACTAACCGGGCGATAAAAGCGGACAAGGACACCAGTATTCGAAAGAACTTAACGTTATTACGACAATGAGTAATATCTTAGTTGCTGGTTGGATTCAAAACACTTGTCTAATCTATTCTTGAAGGCCGTAACTGTTGTACTATCAACGACATCACAAGGTAGAGAGTTCCAAACATTAACAACTCGATTGAAGAAGAAGTGTTTAGCTTCGTGCGACGAGAATCTTTACCACTTATCTTCAAATTGTGATTTCTTCTTGTTCTATTTGATCGATCAATTGTAAAGTAATCTTCCGCATTAATATCACTGAATCCTTTGAACATTTTAAACACTTCTATTAGATCGCCTCGCATTCTTCGTTTTGATAGGCTGAATAAATTTACTTCTTTAAGCCTTTGTTCATATGACAAATTTCTCAACCTAGGAATCATCTTTGTTACTCTTCGTTGGACCCGTTCCAACTTTTCTATGTCTTTGCTGTAGTAGGACCCGTTCCAACTGTACACAGTACTCTAGACGGGGTCGAACCAACGAATTATACAGTTTTAATATTACTTTTTCCGATTTATTATTAAAGACTCGTCCGATGAAGCCAACCAATTTGTTTGCAGTTTTAACTACCTCTGAACAATGCTGACCGGGCTTTAAATCGCTTGATATAGTGATTCCAAGATCCTTTTCTTTACTTACTGCAGAAAGTTGTTGGCCATTCATTACGTACCGAACACGATTGTTATTTTTTCCGATGTGCAACACTACATTTCTCAACGTTAAATTTCATTTGCCATTGATTGGCCCAACGTGCAAGTCGATCTATATCTGATTGTAAAGCTTCTTCGTCGAGTACCGCAGTTACTTTACTAGCAATTTTTGTGTCATCAGCAAATTTTGATACTTTGCAAATGAGCCCATCATCGATATCATTAACATAAATTAAGAAGAGCATGGGGCCAAGCACTGATCCTTGAGGTACGCCGCTTCTGACATCGAGCCAGTTAGATGTAACACCGTTTAGAACTACTCTCTGTTTCCGCTCAGAGAGCCAGTCCGCAAGCCAATTGTGAATGTTACCCGAGATACCGTGCGCCAGTAGTTTGCTGAGCAATCGTTGGTGGGGGACCTTATCAAATGCCTTTTGAAAATCCAGATATATGATATCTACTGATCTGCTTTCATCGAACACCTCAAAAATATAGTGAAAAAAATCAAGTAAGTTAGTCAAACACGAACGTTAACTACGGAAGCCATGTTGCGAATTATTTATTATATTATTTTCTTCGAAGAATTTCACCATATTGTCGCGAATGATAGTCTCCATTAACTTACAAACAATTTCCATTAACTTACAGGACGAGGAGGCCGTGAGGTGAGGCGTGGGAACATTGACTAAGTGGCTGACTGACTGACTGACTGGGTAACTGACTGACTGACTGATGGGTTGACTGACTGACTGATGGACTGGGTGACAAAGAATAACTGACTGACTGACTGACTTGCTGACTGACTGACTGACTGATTTGCTGACTGACTGACTGACTGACTGACTGACGGACTCGACTCTACGCAATGGTCTGAAAACTGCGTAGGTAACTTTGTGGCTCTCCTACCCTCCCTTCCCTGCACACACACACACACACACACACACACACACACACACACACACACACACTAGTAAAATTAAAGGGAACGAAAGGAAGAGTAAAGGGAATGAAATAAAGAGAGAGAGAGAGAGAGAGAGAGAGAGAGAGAGAGAGAGAGAGAGAGAGAGAGAGAGAGAGAGAAGGCGGGGAGAGGGTGAAAAAACACACACAAACAGTATTATCTTATGAGACTTGCTTCCTCCTCCTCCTCCTCCTCCTCCTTCTCCTTCTCTCCTCCTCAAGTTTAAGAAGCGTGAAGTAAGTTCTGCCTCATTAAGACATACAATACAGAAAAGAGGAGGAGGAGGAGGAGGAGGACATGAGGTACGAGGAGGAATTCACTTGCTTAAGATTATTAAAGTCGTATACATAACTCTCTCTCTCTCTCTCTCTCTCTCTCTCTCTCTCTCTCTCTCTCTCTCTCTCTCTCTTGCACTATTCCTCCCATTTTTCATATATTTCATAATAATAATAATAGTAATAATAGTAATAATAATAATAATAATAATAATAACACATTTTACAAGTTTCTCTTCTCTTCTCTTCCTCTTCTTCCTTCTTATTCTTATTCTTTTCTTCCTCCTCCTCCACGTCTTCCTCCTCCCCTCTTCTTGTCAATACTATCTACTATTTATCTATCTATCCATCTATCTCCATCAATCAACTATTACTTTTTCTCCTTCCTATTTCTTCTATCATTCCATCTTTCCATCTTCCTTTATCAACAAGAAAGAAAATGAGAGGAGAAAGAAGAGGAGGAGGAGGAAGAGGAAGAAATAATGAAGGATAACGAAGGATCTGGGACAAGAAAGAAAATGAGAGGAGAAAGAAGAGGAGGAGGAGGAAGAAATAATGAAGGATAACGAAGGATCTGGGACAAGAAAGAAAATGAGAGGAGAAAGAAGAGGAGGAGGAGGAAGAGGAAGAAATAATGAAGGATAACGAAGGATCTGGGACAAGAAAGAAAATGAGAGGAGAAAGAAGAGGAGGAGGAGGAGGAGGAAGAAATAATGAAGGATAACGAAGGATCTGGGACAAGAAAGAAAATGAGAGGAGAAAGAAGAGGAGGAGGTGGAGGAAGAAATAATGAAGGATAACGAAGGATCTGGGACAAGAAAGAAAGTGAGAGGAGAAAGAAGAGGAGGAGGAGGAAGAAATAATGAAGGATAATGAAGGATCTGGGACAAGAAAGAAAATGAGAGGAGAAAGAAGAGGAGGAGGAGGAGGAGGAAGACACAGAAGAGGAAAGAATGAAGGAAGAGGAGGAAAGGAATGAACAAAGGAAAAGAAGAGGATGCTTGTCAGATCATACTCTATGTCTTTTCAAATGCCTGTGTTGTCTCATTTATGTAAAGCCTGTGTCAATGAAAGAATGGTGCTTTAATAATGTATGGCATGAGTATCACAGTATTAGCCTACCAGCATCAACACCCATGTGATCTAATATGGAGCAGTGGTTAGAAGGCCTCACACAGCTGTTCATCCTTCCTGTGTAGATGGTTGATGAACAGTTGTACCTGGGGAAGGTATGGCATGAGTATCACAGTATTAGCCTACCAGCATCAACACCCATGTGATCTAATATGCCTTTGTGGAGCAGTGGTTAGAAGGCCTGGCTGGCCACGACTGCCAGGGCCTGGGTTGGAATCCTCCTCACATCCTCCGCTGCGTGTCGAGTAAATCTAACTCCCCCAACCCAACTTGACGTAGCCCCCTCCCAACACCCCTCATTGCACCCCGAGGCGGCTGCAAGAAACTCGCTAACCCTTCAAAAATCACCAGCGGCCTTGCTAGCAGTTTGCAGCGCACATAATATGCAGTTCAAAATGCATAGAATAGTGACATCTAAGCAAGTGAGAAGGTGCTGCTGCTGGAGCAATGTAAAATAGTAGCAGAGGAAGGCCAGGGACAGGGAAGGCAGGGCAAGGTTAGGAGTGCCATGGTTAGTGTCATGTATCCTGGCACTGAAAAGACCAAGGGAGGAGAATAAAGCTTGGGAAGGGAATTGTAGTAAGAAAAGAAGGCAGAGAGGGAGAGAGAACATTAACCCGTACGATCCGATCACATGGGCCCCCCCGCCCCCCGGCTAATCCACGAAAATCACGAAAAACGGTGTCAATACAAATTGAAAATCATTTTAATACTTATTATGATCATATTGCGCATATACTGGTAAAATTATTTTGCAACACTCAATTTAGTTTCACCAACAGAGAGCCTCAGTTGGAGTGCAACCTGATTTGGCAACCTCCACGCTCCGTCCCGGGCGAAGAGGGGGGGAAGGAAGCACGCAATGCGACCGCAATGCGACCGGCGACACATTCTGCGATTAGACTGTGTGTATATGTTGTGTGTTTGTGTGTGTTTGTAAAAATTAAAAGTTGGGAAACATCTGGGAATCATGACTGTACTCCACAAGCGACCTTGCAAAGTGGGTGCGTGGTGGGTGTAATTAATTTTTCCCACCAGAGGCGTAGTGGGTGGTATGCAGAGTGCCAGTAAGCCGTTTACAGCAAAGCTACCAATTAACAAGCGAGATCTTGTCAACTGCGGTGATCCTGTCACCCGGGTACCAATTCCACCTGTGTGGTGGACGGATTTCGGGTTAAGGGAAAAATACCTAATAAAAGAACAGGAAAGAAAAAAAGCTTGAAGGAAATATATTAACCCGTACAGTGTGGTCTTTTATAGGGTCATGCCAGGTGGAACTTTTTCCTATTTTTTATTTGCCCCTAAACATGTACAAAAAATTAAAAATTATTTGATATATATATATATATATATATATATATATATATATATATATATATATATATATATATATATATATATATATATATATATATATATATATATTATTTATATACGAGGAATGGAACCCAAGTGTTTGTTGTCTTATTTTTCTGTGTCTAAGAGCTAACAATGTCATACCAGGAAAGGGAAATTTATCTTTACATTTTTTTAGAGCCAATATTCTTTCCATTATAAACACTTCTCACTGCCCTAAAGCGTGAGTAATGTATTAGTACTTCTTTACGTCACAAAAACCTAAAAAAATAAACAATAATTGTAAGTACAAGAAAATGATTGGATCAGACAACACTGCTTGCTTCAAGGCCGTGTGTACTACAGCCGTAGTTCACAAAGTTCAACAAAACACTATGAAGCTTCCGACGATAAGTTTTCATTTCCGATTACTCTGAACCATAATTTATAATTCCACATGCCTTACTGATTATAGAATCAAGGAGTAATTACCTAGAAGGAAGTAACTTACCTTCTTGTATAATGATTTTTGTTGGAATGCGGACAAATGTACAGAAAACTATATATTTAAATATATATATATATAAAAACAAAATATATATATATATATATATATATGTACTAAACACTTCCCTAAGAGGTACGTATATGTACACACACTCAAAAAACTATCGTTATAGTGGGGTCCGAAGAACTTCACAGTGAGCAACCCGGTAATCTCGGTAGGGTTGGTAAGGGTGCTGTCACCCCCATCACCTCAGCTCTGCTGGGGGGAGCAGGACAGGGCCCCTGTAAGGGAGGGATAGAGAGGAAGGGAGACACTGAGACACCAGATATCACCATAATATTAACGGAGTGATTTGAGTGCCACTTGTTTAAGCTTTTTGTTCACAAATATTAAACAATAATGCTCATGTGATATACGTAACAGCGGTGGGTAGAAGTATTCTCCCATATCAAAGACAAAAACAACCATCAACGCATGTCAGATATAGTTCAGTCCATGATGTGCCATCCTGGAACTAATGCTTCCACTGAACGTGTCTTTTCTTTCATGAACAAGTTGTGGCCATCTGAAGAAAAAAAACAAATTGCAATGGTAATAGCATTGCTGCTAAGAAAGATAAAGTTTAAACAGAGTTGGATGGACTTCTACACCTAACACTCACGGTTGGCAAAGCCTCGGTATTATTTCTGTGTGTTCACACTGCTTTTAGTGGTCTGGAGCACTTCGATCTCTCCTTCGTCGCCCTCCATCACGGTCTCTGGCTGTACAGAACCATTCTTTCATAATGATTTCGACAGAGGCTGCTGTTGAATGCCTGTAGTCTGGATGCTTGCACACACTTTCTGTCAAAATGATTATTTTCATTAGTTCCTATTTTTCCCCTTATTAAGTAATAAGTATAGTCAGTTTCTGAAACCTGGAGGATTTGGTTCCCTGACCTACACTTTACTTTTGCACTACCATCTTAACAAGGCTTATATAGTAATAACAGTATATAAATATTACTGATATATCACATGAAAGAAACAGCACTCAGATATATTCCTTGAGTATTGAGATGACTACAAGTGCAGCAATAGTGACAAATATGGGTGTGGAAACAGGTAGAAAGCGAATGTATAAACAGAGAAATTGATAAAGAGGAGGTAGAGAAAACAATAGCCAAGCTAAAGTGTGTTAAATATGCAGGTAAAGATGTGAACTGTGTCAAGGTGGGAGGGTGTGAGTAATGAGTGTGTATGAAAGGTGTGGTATGGGAACCCATGCAGGTGGAGTGTAGTGTGGGGTGGTGGAATGGGTGAAGAGGAATACATTGAGGCAGTTTGGCCATGTTAAAAGGATGAAGCGTGATGAGTTTGTAAAAAAAGGTGTATGTAAGTGAAATTGAGGGTTGTAATAGGAGGAAGGCCGCTTGGAAGATGGGTGGATAGGGTGAAGGAGAACATGTGTGAGAGAATTGCTGGTGGATGAGGAGGGCTGCTGGAGCAAGCAAGGAGGGAGTGTATGGACAGGGAGAGGTGGAGGCTTTTCTGCCGTGGCCACCCCCTAGGGGGAAGGCAAGGCGTTAAAGAGAATAGAATAGATAGATAGATTAAAGCAAATTTGACAACTATACTTACTAACAATGGTGTCCTTCAACTTCAAGATGCCAAAGCTCTGTTTCTCTCCTTTGCCACACCAGTTGTACTGCATAGCCAAGGAGTTTGTCACAGCACACCTAAGAATGCGCCTCACTGTGTCTTGGGAGGTCAGCACCCCTCTCACACAAGAACGTGCAATCTGAAATGGTAAAGAAAAATGTTATACCTAATCTAACACACACAATCATTCACAAATAGCCATCACTCCTATACTCACCATAAACTAGTTTAAAGTAAGTAATATGTACACTCAGATTATATCCCACTCTTTTCAGAAACTCAAGAAAAACTGCTTATTCGGCTCCATATATATCTAGTCACCCCTCAAAATCCTTCCTTCCCATGCAAGGATAATTATCATTTTTGCAACACTGTCATGAGTATCAGTTTCATATACATTAATCTCGCTGCTTTCTGAGCTATCAGAAAGCGGAGAGGAATAACAATCTCTGTCCAGACAGTGATCTTGGGCTTTCTTAAAACCTACATTAGAGGTTCTTGCAGCTTCATAATGATCATTACTCAACACTTCGCTTTCTGAACTGTGAGCACACGACTCAGATAACTGTTGGTTAGTGTCATACAAGTCAACAACTTGGTTTACTGAGGAATTTTGAAGGAAATCTACATGTGCTGACATATGCAATTTCAGTCGCCTCCTTTTTGTCATGTTGAAAAAATCACCCCTCACACAAACCATTTCATAATATATATCAAAGCATTTATGATCAGATTATGTATCATCTGTTTTGGGGGGTTTAAATCATGGCACAAATTTGGCCCGTCGCTGCTACACGATAAGCCACAAATTTGGCCCGTCGCTGCTACACGATAAGCCACAAATTTGGCCCGTCACTGCTACACAATAAGCCACAAATTTGGCCCGTCGCTGCTACACGATAAGCAGTGGTTAGCACACTCGGCTCACAACCGAGAGAGCCCGGGTTCAATTCCCGGGCGGAGTGGAAAAAATTAGGCGGCTTTTCCGATACCCTACGCCCCTGTCTACCCAGCAGTGTACCAGGTATTAATTAGGGGTCGTGTCCCGTCTCCTGGGATCTGTTCCCTTCTATAATTCCTTCCCCTCCTGTCTCTCCGGCATATGACCACAGATGTTGCGCTGCCCAATAAACAAAACTTTCCAAACTACGTGTTAGCCCTGTGTACCCAAGCTCAGTGAAGGAGAGAGGTGCCAGTGACTCAGGATCACAAGTGCACTGATGAGCCTTGACGAGATAATGCATTGCTCATATGCTGTGAATACATCGTTGATGTAAGCATACTATAATAATTGGTTGGGGTGATAATTCTTGACCGTAAGGGTGCTTGTTCGTATGCAAGATGTCATTCTGGTGCTAACTAACTCAGCTCAGAGTCACTGACATTAAGTCCTCAATGCATTACAGAGATTATTGACAATTATTATGAGACTTTGGTGTGGATGCAATTATTTTGTCAGCCATTCCACTCAGGACATTGATCGCTACTCTGAGCCGCTGCCGACTAAATGCCAAAAAAGAGGAAAATGTGTTCTCAGGAGTTTTTAGAGTTATGGGTACAGAATCCTTGTCAGACTCCCGCCAGGGTCAAAACACTAGCCATGGAAAGGCCCACAACTCCTATCAAAGCCATGTTAAGTGTGTGTGTGTGTGTGCGTGTGTGTGTGTGTGCGTGTGCTTGGGTGCAGAAACCTTTGATAACATGTAGGGATGTATCGGTATGGGTGGTATTGGCACATTTTAAGAGTACTAATGTACTTTCTTTTTTCTTCCCTTCTATGGTGGAACAACGAGTAGTGTTTTTTTTTTTTTTTTATTAACATTTGATATTGCCTTTTAGCTGCTGGAATTATTGTATAAAAAAATTAATGCACAAGTATAGGTATCAGTCAAATATTGGGGTATCGGTATCAGTAAAAATTTTGGTATTGGTACATCCTTAATAACATGGACCATTCTCAGGCAGTTTAAATGCTGGGGCTGACCCCATCCTTATTTAATTGAGTCAATGATAACTCTAGGTGGCGGTATAGAAGCATAATTACCGGTAAAAGTATACAGAATTATAATATCTGCCAAAATTAATACGTAAAGCACATACTGCACCATACCTATACGATATATGAGGATGATAGGTATCTATTTAATAATGATTGTATGCACCCATGCTGTGATTACACTGTTAAAACTGCTGCAAGGCTTTGAGGCCTGTCAGTAGTGAAGCCTGTGGCCACATGTCTGCAGACCCATTCATATGTTACAGATGGACACACCAGTCGGCTGTGCTATTTGATGGTGACAGAGGCCCTCCCCGTCAAGGATAATGATGACTTTGTGCTGGTATTGTGGGGTCTACATTGCCACTAACTTGAGCAGAGAGAGAGAGAGAGAGAGAGAGAGAGAGAGAAACCATTCCTAAGAGTGGGGAAAAATTAACACCTCCTCCTCCTCTTCTTCGTCTCCTCTTCCTCTTATTTGCCTTTTTCTTCATACCTGTAATAATTGCAACACCCAGTTAGTACTGTATGCTGGGACATGAGAAAATTATTTTAGTTGTAAAACCAGAAAAGAAAGTCCTTGACCCGGGTTTAGCAGGCGTGCCCTAACACCTGTACCCATTTGAGTGACCTGCCAGGCTTTGTACAGGGAGGGCAGACCACTCAGGGACAGAATAAGGCAACACTGGGGCCAACTTACCTAACAGTACATTTTGGCTGGGTGTGCCATCCAGGCTATAGGTGTACCCAGGGTAGGTTATGTATGCTACAGGCTGTGAATGAGGGGCAGGTTGTGCATCTCTTCCTGGGTCACTGGCTCCACCACCTACACACTAAGTGAGCTGGTTTATGCCTTGCAGCCTTCACCTTCAGTCTTCTCAGCACAGCAACACTAAACCCAGCCAAGCACTGGAATACCCACCTGTCAAGGCTATTATTGATGCTTGTACAGATGGTGCAAGAGAATCAAACCCCAAGCAGGCCACGACCACCTGCAGGGGGACTTACATTGGGATGTTTGTTTTTGCCTGCTACTGTCTATAGCTATGTTTAAGACCACGCTGTGAATATATATCATGTTCCTGGTCATGGCTCACTCACTTACTCACTCACTGTGTAAGGAATTGGGTTCATATACACTCCCAGGAAGGTCATACTGGTGCCTGCTACTGTCTATAGCTATGTTTATGACCACGCTGTGAATATATATCATGTTCCTTGTCATGGGTCACTCACTCACTCACTCACTGTGTAAGGAATTGGGTTCATATACACTCCCAGGAAGGTCATACTGATGCCTGCTACTGTCTATAGATATGTTTATGACCACGCTGTGAATATATATCATGTTCCTGGTCACGGCTCACTCACTTACTCATTCACTCATTCACTCTGTAAGGAATTGGGTTCATATACACTCCCAGGAAGGTCATACTGGTGCCTGCTACTGTCTACACCTATGTTTATGACCACGCTGTGAATATATATCATTTTCCTGGTCATGTCTCACTCACTCACTCACTCATTTTTTCCTTTTACGCCACTCCACTTTCTTCCACTTTCCCTGTCTAGCTCCTCCAAGTCCTTTTATTCACTTATTGGTTAGTGTTTCTTCTCCCTATCCACACTATCTTCATCTTCCTATCTTCATCCATTCTCTTGCTATTCCCATTTTTATCAAGGACTGTGCCTCGTGTTCCACTTTCCTTGAATAGTAAAACCTTTCTCTTTACATGGCTCCACATTCCACTTTCCAGTTATATTTTCTAAACCTCCTTGTATCCACTTATAGGTCAGTCTATCCACCCTTTATCCGTAATATCCGCATCTTCCTATATTTATCCATTCTCCTGCTATTCCAGTTCTTGTACTTACTTTTGTCATTGTTTTTTTTTTGCCGGGGTTTTGTTCCTCTCGTCAAGGGTCCGTACCTAACCTGATGGTGTTGGCTGACCTGTGGTGACTCTGCCTCTTCCTCCTTCTTCCTCCCTTATACCTCCATCTCTGGACCTTTCTCTCCCTGCGTATATTTATTATTCGCATTTTATTTCCCTTCCATTGTGTATTTACCTCCTCCTTCTCACTTTCTCTCTCTCTCTACACATAATGAGTCCGTTCCTAGTCAGTGCGTAATGTTTTATATACGAGGCGTCCTGCCGAGAGGGTTTAAGTGACCTGTTCTTCAGTAAATTATGGGTTGTTTTCCTCCCAGAACACATTTTAAGACTCCCGACCCTTGCTTATAACATATACAAGGTCCCACGTGCCCATTTCGGCTGGACGCCAGGCAGTTTTTGTAATGTTGGCTTCGGTTTCTCAGATTCTGACGCAATTTGTAAGATTTTTCCTTCGTTTTTATACACGTATAGGTGTTATTCGTACCTCAGTGTCTTTCTTAATGATTATTTTGTCTGTACATCATTCCATTCCTCCTCAGTGCATAATATATGAGACGTCCAGCCAAGATCGGGTTGAAGTGACCTGTTCTCGAGTATATTAGGGTTCGATTCCTTCCCCCAGAACACTTATAAGACTGCCGACCCCTTGCTTTTACCATATAAAGGTCTCTTATGCCTATCTTAGCTGGACGTCTTGTAGTTTGTGTAAAATTTGCTTCGGCTGTCATAGATTTCACCTTCTCTGTTCTCTTTCTGTGTGTTGTTCAGGCTTCTCTTGCCGACATATTTGTTTAATTTCATTTGGCGTTTTGGTAATTATTTTCTCCCTCATTTTGACTCATCTTTTACTCTCCCTTCTTATATTTCTTTTACTCATCATCTCAATTCTTCATTATGACTCATCTTTTACTATCAACTTCTCTTTCCATTCCTCTTCTAATAGCTTTTGTTAAGAACTTTAAACATTTTACTTACTATTATATTGATGTGTTATAGTATATATATATATATATATATATATATATATATATATATATATATATATATATATATATATATATATATATATATATATATATATATATATATATATATATATATATATATATATATATATATATATATATATATATATATATATATATATATATATATATATATATATATATATATATATATATATATATATATATATATATATATATATATATATATATATATATATATATATATATATATATATATATATATATATATATATATATATATATATATATATATATATATATATATATATATATATATATATATATATATATATATATATATATATATATATATATATATATATATATATATATATATATATAACTTATTGCATATATATATATATATATATATATATATATATATATATATATATATATATATATATATATATATATATATATATATATATATATATATATATATATAATGCAATAAGTGAGCCATATAGTTTTTCTAAAATAATTACAAAATTATTTTTTTGTCAATTATTTATTAAATAAATAGAGCACATTTCCTTCACTAAGAGGCTGATGCTGCAGGAACTTGACATCTTGGTGTTCTTTCTTCTTCCAGAGTGTGCAGTGTGCCACAGGCAGACCAAGACGCTAGAGATGTCCGTTCAGCCATTCAATTCTGCTGAGGGAAAGAAGTCATGTTAGTCAACTCTGATGACTTGTACTTTTCTTTGTGGACTCTGCTGTAAGCCAGTCACGGAAGATGTGAACTGT